>NC_057809.1:529722844-529936277 GCF_018294505.1 Triticum aestivum | reverse complement strand
CCTTTATGTGGTGTCGCTTAGACGCCCGACTGTGGCATTTCCTTTAAGCCCTTTATGTGGTGTCGCTTAGACGCCCGACTGTGGCATTTCTTTTTAAGCCCTTTATGTGGTGTCGCTTAGACGCCCGACTGTGGCATTTCCTTTAAGCCCTTTATGTGGTGTCGCACAGACGCCCGACTGCGGCATTTTATTTCCCACTCCATTATTGCTTATTCATGTTGCATATAAATAACCTGCTTGCATGCATAAAAGATATTTTATTTATGACTGACGATGTGATCATAGAATATTTCAGTGCATGATTATCAATTATATTATCCCAGTGTTCATAATGTTTGCGAGTACATTCAAAGTACTCACTGGCTTGTCCCTGGCTATTGTCTTGGCCAGATTTCTGCATGGAGAGGAGCGTTGCGGTGACAGCCCCGGAAACTAAGCAACGGTGATAGCAGCCTCGCGAAGATAGGTGTTAACCTGGTCAGCTGTTCCCGTGGGAAATGGATACCCATACACTGATGATTCACAAACCGCTTCCGCCATCGACCACTAGAAAACCATTTGATGTACTCATAAGCCACAATGGTCTTGTACTACACATTTTGTACTTTTGCTTGGAATTTCTGTAACAAGTTGGTGCCTCATCAGCTAACAGTAATCCTGGGGCTGGTGAGCACGATGGTCTTTTTCTGGAAATTTTATACCCGGAAAAACCGGTCGTGACATCCGACGATTTTCTTAGCCTGCAAACTAAGGGAGAAAAAGCTCAATTGTTGAGCTTGTGCTTAGATTGTCTGAGTACAACAATCATTTGAATCGAGTGGGAGTTGATCTTCCAGATGAGATAGTGATGTTTCTCCGAAGTCATTACCACCAAGCTGCTAGAGCTTCGTGATGAACTATGATATATCAGGGACATATATGATGACCCTTGAGATATTCGCGATGTTTGACACCACAAAAGTAGAAATCAAGAAGGGGCATCAATTGTTGATGGTTAGTGAAACCACTAGTTTCAAGAAGGGCAAGGGCAAGAAGGGATACTTCATGAAACGGCAAAGCAGCTGCTGCTCTAGTGAAGAAACCCAAGGTTGAACCCAAACCCGAGACTAAGTGCTTCTATAATAAGGGGAACAGCCACTAGAGCAGAATTACCCTAGATACTTGGTAGATGAGAAGTCTGGCAAGGTCGATAGAAGTATATTGGATATACATTGTGTTAATGTGTACTTTACTAGTACTCCTAGTAGCACCATGGTATTAGATATCGGTTCGGTTGCTAAATGTTAGTAAACTCGAAATAAAAGGATGCGGAGTAAACGGAGACTAGCTAAAGGTAAGCTGGCAATATGTGTTGGAAGTTTTTCCAAGCATAATGTGATCAAGCATCGCACGCTCCCTCTACCATCGAGATTGGTGTTTGCGTTGAGCATAGACATGATTGGATTATGTCTATCGCAATACGGTTATTCATTTAAGGAGAATAATGGTTACTCTGTTTATTTGAATAATACCTTCAATGGTCTTGCACCTAAAATGAATGGTTTGTTGAATCTCGATCGTAGTGATACACATGTTCATGCCAAAAGATATAAGATAGTAATGATAGTACCACCTACTTGTGGCACTGCCACGTAAGTCATATCGGCATAAAACGCATGAAGAAGCTCCATGTTGATGGATCTTTGGACTCACTCATTTTGAAAAGTTTGAGACATGCGAACCATGTCTATTGGTGTATATGCATGAAGAAACTCCATGCAAATGGACCGTTTGGACTCACTTGATTTTGAATCACTTGACACATGCAAATCATACCACATGGGCAAGATGGCTGAAAGCCTCGTTTTCAGTAAAATGGAACTAGAAAGCCACTTGCTGGAAGTAATACATTTTGATGTGTGCAGTCCAATGAGTGTTGAGGCATGTAGTGGATATCGTTATGTTCTTACTTCACAGATGATTTGAGTAGATGTTGAGTATATTTACTTGATGAATCACGAGTCTGAATTATTGAAAGGTTCAAGTAATTTCAGGGTGAAGTTGAAAGATCGGCGTGACAAGAGGATAAAAGATCTTTGATATGATCATAGAGATGAATATCTGAATTACGAGTTTGGCACAGAATTAAGACATTGTGGAAATTGTTTCACAACTAATACAACCTAGAACACCATAGTGTGATGGTGTGTCCGAACATCATAACTGCACCCTATTGGATATGATGCATACCATGATGTCTCTTATCGAATTACCACGATAGTTTATGGGTTTAGGCATTAGAGACAACCACATTAACTTTAAATAGGGCACCACGTAATTCCGATGAGATGACACCGTATGAACTATAGTTTAGAGAAACCTAAGCTGTCATTTCTTAAAAGTTTGGGGCTGCGACGCTTATGTGAAAAAGTTTCAGGCTGATAAGCTCGAACCCAAAGCGGATAAATGCTTCTTCATAGGACACCCAAAACAGTTGGGTATACCTCCTGTCTCAGATCCGAAAGCAATAAGGGATTGTTTCTAGAATCGGGTCCTTTCTCAAGGAAAAGTTTCTCTCGAAAGAATTGAGTGGGAGGATGGTGGAGACTTGATGAGGTTATTGAACCGTCTCTTCAACTAGTGTGTGGCAGGGCACGGGGAGTTGTTCCTGTGGCACCTACACCAATTAAAGTGGAAGCTTAGGATAGTGATCATGAAACTTCAGATCAAGTCACTACCAAACCTCGTGGGATGACAAGGATGCGTACTACTTCAGAGTGGTACGTAATCCTGTCTTGGAAGTCATGTTGCTAGACAACAATGAACCTACGAGCTATGGAGAAGCGATGGTGGGCCTAGATTCCAAAATGGCTCGAGGCCATATCATCTGAGAGAGGATGCATATATGAAAACAAAGTGTAGACTTTGGAAGAACTACTTGATGGTCGTAAGGCTGTTAGGTACATATGGATTTTTTTAAAAGGAAGATGGACAATGATGGTAAGTATCACCATTAAGAAAGCTCGACTTGTCGTTAAGATGTTTTCCGACAAGTTCAAGGAGTTGACTACAATGAGACTTTCTCACTCATAGCGATGCTAAGAGTCTGTTGGAATTATATTAGCGATTACTTCATTATTTATGAAATCTTGCAGATAGGATGTCAAGACATTGTTTCCTCGACGATTTTCTTGAGGAAAGGTTGTATGTGATACAACCGGAAAGTTTTGTCAATCCTGAAAGATGCTAATAAGTATGCAAAGCTCCAGCAATCCTTCTAAGGACTGGAGTAAGCATCTCGGAGTTGGAATGTATGCTTTGATGAGATGATCAAAGATTTTGGGTGTATACAAAGTTCATGAGAAACTTGTATTTCCAAAGAAGTGAGTGGGAGCACTATAGATTTTCTGATGAATATATGTTGTTGACATATTGTTGATCAGAAATGACATAGAATTTCTGGAAAGCATATAGGGTTATTTGGAAAGTGATTTTCAATGAAAGCCTGGATTAAGCTACTTGAACATTGAGCATCAAGATCTATAAGGATAGATCAAAACGCTTAATGGTACTTTCAAATGAGCACATACCTTGACATGATCTTGAAGGTGTTCAAGATGGATCAGTCAAAGAAGGAGTTCTTGCCTGAGTTGTAAGGTATGAATTCACGGCGGAAACTTGCATCAAATGCACATGAATTAGAGGAAGTCACTCCTTTCATCCGAACATATGCTTCATGAGCGGAACACGAAGATAATGCTTATAAAGTTTCCAACACTAGTGTAATGTTCAACCAAATCATGGAGGAGACAAAGATGTTGTCGATGGGCTCAACAACAATTCATCCAGGTTTCCATATAAATGGAATTCCACAATCATGTGAACAAGGTGTTAGCATTAGTCAGACCCAAAAGATAAAATGGTGTATGCTCAAGGAACAACCACGAGTAAGACAACATTACGAATATTGTTGGTTCTGATTTGATTTGACGCTAGCCCATAATCAAATCAAAGATTGGTTAAGACAATAGCACTGACAGTTGATCATGAGGATCAGTCGATGAAGATGTCATCTTTCTTCAACACACACACACACACACACACACAAAAGATATCCCTTAACATGAACTAAGTCAGACAAGCTTTTATCTTCCAACTCTCCAAGTTATTGTTTAGCTTAACCAACTAGCTCAGGGGTATCCAACACAGATTCTTGGAGAATGGGTGGTTTGGAGGAAAACCAGCATGATCACGAACTCAACATAGCGGTCAGGTAACAACCTGGTAATACTTCCGAGAAGATATTCGGAACATCACGAACCACCGATATGTTACTATGCTCGAGAACAATCTTGCTTTTCAGGGCAAGACGATATGATCGAAAGAGTGAGGGATTGACACAATCCCAACTCACGAATCGAAGAGTGCACCAGAAATAAGGACTAGGTATCACGATCAATCTTAGGATGATGATTTAATAATCAACACTCTAAGAATGGGAATATTGTCCATTTACTACAAAGGAATGAGTTGCTTGGAGTATTGATTTCACACATCACGGTTCACTTGTCGGTATTCCGGTTGCAACAACACGGAACCGAGGGATGAAAAATGATGGCAAGAAGTATCACTGCATCAAGAATTCATGAGAGATGGTGCAATTCTCACGACAATCCTGAAATAAAGGGGCTAATACTCCAGGTAGAACAGAGCAAAAGCTGGATTGACATTTGATCTGCAAAACACAACTACTTTGACCCAATCCTGGATATGGATGAGGTATTGGAGTTTGTTTCTCCTAGTCATTCTGAAATAGAATGGCTTAACGGACCACAAGAATAATAACATCGATAACACAGATGCACAATTACTCCTGACTATCAATTGATAGACGATGGTCGGAATACAAATGAAGAGGGACAACTCAAGAGGACATATATTTTTCTGAGTTGTGGATGCATAGATTAATATGTCGAACCAAGTTCAACAAGTTTCTTCCAGATAACTCATGCAGAAAGGTAGAACTGGCAGAATCACAATTATGAATGGAGAACTCCTTAAGAGTACTCTGATTGTGATATTTTGGTTCGCAGAACTTCTGCCTTAATGGTTCATGGTATTTGGAAGAAGGAAATACCACAGACCTTGAGGACTGTCGCAAGGTTACTAATATCCTAAAGGAATGAGCAAACACTATCAACAGGAGGTGACTGGAGTGAATCTCGGGTTCAAACCCAGGAATAGAATACCTACTAACTAAATGACATCACGGGATGCTTTCGAGAATGATGGCCAGAATCATCACACTGGGAACACAAGACATGGCTAGATTACTAGGTGATCCTCTAAAACACCTAGGGTCATAATACTAGCTCCAACCTACATGTCGAGGCAACAGAGTGCCTCAACTCACCGATTAGTGTAGTTAATCTGGCCCAAAAGGATATCAGAAACGGGAAGAAAGGATTTGCAAATGCATTAGACTATTTAGAGACCTGGGATGACTCGGACAGCATAACGGTTGTAAATGCTCAAAATTGTTTGAGACATCCTGCAAAATGGTGGAATAACCACTTAACATCACAGTATCAAAGTTTCGAGACCAACTATGAACACACGGAAGTACTGGAAACTGAACTAAGACATGAATCCATCAATCCTATAAGTCTATGGATTAGTAACACGTCATCCTGACAGATAGATGAGAAGGCCTAGTTTCTTAACCCCGTAGAAAAGAAGAGGTTGACTTAGATCAGAAGGGCATAAGGTAAAGGAGTAAAAAGATCCTTACGTTCCCTTCCACAATCAATTCCATTATATAACTAAAGCATTTCTAGACTCAACTTCGACCAGTATGGCTTGGTAATCCTAAAGGCAGTCAGGCTCTAATACCAAAGCTGTCAGGACCCTGATTCCAAGTCACATCGATCTAGCCGGTAACACCTCATATCACTTTGCGGCCTCACGCACGGTATTCCCATGGGTGTCGCCTTACCATGATCCGGGACCGTTTGCGCCTTTTGGCTCACGTATATGATAGTGCCGCTAGCACTACTAGGAAAATGCCTACTAATGGCACACCTAATTTGGCCATTAATGGCGCGGTGCGCCATTAGTATCTGCTATACTAATGGCGCACCTCAGATGCGCCATTAGTATATACAACAGTGCGCCATTAGTATGCCTCCCAGGGGGCCATGTATACCCAAGTGCTTTGGCATACTAATGGCGCACCACAGCAAGATGCGCCATTAGTAACTTCGGCATACTAATGGCGCACTGTTTAGTGATGCGCCATTAGTATCCTTTGGCATACTAATGGCGCATTATGATGTGATGCGCCATTAGTATGAATATTAGGTTTTTTTATTTTTTAATTTTCTGTTTTTTGCACATGTTACAAAATGTATAATTGGACAAAATATAGACAGCACACGTCAACAACAGATTCATCGAATACAATAGAAGATTAGTCTCTCAATACAATTCATCATTTTAGTCTCCGAATACAAGTCATCATATTAGTCTCCGAATTGAAAAGACCGAACAAAGATAGAACATTATATTA
This sequence comes from Triticum aestivum, assembly GCF_018294505.1. NCBI lineage: Eukaryota > Viridiplantae > Streptophyta > Magnoliopsida > Poales > Poaceae > Triticum > Triticum aestivum. The sequence continues at coordinate 529,929,730 of NC_057809.1, read as the reverse complement.
CAAGTCTCGAGACCACGAGTTTGTCTTCACATTACAAGTCGATATCGATCATCTAAACTACCATCACATAGAAGAGAGCTGCGGTCATCACGATGAGCATCATCACAATGAAACTCGTCTTCATCCGGTTCCTCCAACGCTCCCTCCCCTCTCCCGCTAGATAGCGGGCGTATCTAGATTCGGCCTCGGCCCTAGTGGCGTACCCTTTGTAACTGTTACCGCTGAATCGGTGAACCTGTCTCCAACACTCCTCCCAGTCGTCGTAGACTCCGGGAACCTTACCCTTGTACACGACATACCACGGCATCGCTATGCAGTAGCGAAACGAAACATTAGTACCAATTCATAGACAATACATAAGCAATATATAAGTATGCAACAGAACGATCGGAAGAGAAAAAGCAAGACATTAATAGCATCGATTACATCTTAAGTTGAACGACTCTCGAAACCAAAGAGACATACTACAAGTTCATTAAAGTTTAATTACAACATGAGCCAATCGATGTTTCAGAACTAGACACAGCATCACTGCTTTTGACTCGACTCAACGGACCGGAGCATGGATGAAGGCGCCGTCTATCGTGGGAGTCATGAAAGAATGGGCATTGTCAGCCTGCATTTGTAGGATTGTGTCGATGTCACTGTTGGACGGTTGATTTCTGAGGTAGAACTGCCCCGCGGTACGAAGGACATCTTGATGGATGATTTCCGCAAACTCCGACTGGATGCGAAAGAATTCTTGTCTGATGTCCGCGCCCTGGATTGCCGACACGCTCGCGGCCTAATCTATGAGTCTACTCGGTAGCAAAAGTTGATGATGGTCCCGTACGATCGCCCGCATGTGATGGATGGCGTAGTAGGCACCCTTCTGACCGCCAGGCGGCTGCTTGATGCAGCAGAACATCGTATTGTGGGAGAACACGTGCTTGCCATACTTACGAATAGGCCTGGTGAAGGTGCCTCCAGATTTGACGTAGCCGGGGAGAACATCATCAAGAACCTTCTTGACATTTGTGTAGTCTACGTTCGACTGATAGTCCGGGTCGAAATACGTGGCCATGGAATATTTGGGGCTTAGGAGGATGAGCGTGCAATGTGTGTCACTGCAGAAAACACGGAATGTTAAAAGAAAAACGATCGAAATCTAAGAATTCATATGTTACGGGGCGGTTGAGAGGAGGACTTACTCGGGAAAGTAAGGCACGAGGAAGTTATCCTTATCTTGGTTTGCCAGAATGACGCCTTCGAGGTAAGAACTCGCGACTTGCCGGTCCCCAGCGCTGCCCAAGATCTTGGCACACATGTAGAAGGGGTCGACTATCACGATGTCCGGGGTCTTGTCGCGAATGATCCGCATCTCCATACTCAGCGAAAATAGCCGAACAAAGGTGTAGTGCAGCAGATGAAGGTTCAACATAGCGTGGATGTCATCAAACCACAAGACGATCGTACCCCCGATGGAGTTATCCACAAAGCCCTTGCCCTCTGGTACCTTGGCCGCGAAAACCGGGTATGCCACATCCTTCTCTCCGAGACGCCGCTTCTCCAAAGAAAGAACACTGTCATGCAGACTCCGCATAGCACCGGTTGCAGCATCGAGCATATTTCTCGGTAGCATCGGCCTACCCACCACATGCACCCTCCTCGAGATATCCTCAGGTGAAGGTGGCCCATCCTGGGCACGGATCATACTCGGTGCCGGCTGGCCCGCACCCTTGTTAGTCTTTCTTTTGCGTGCCTTCTTCTTCTCCTATAATGGGACCGAGTTCTGCTCACAGACCGCCTTCTTGAGTGTGTTGGGGCTGATCATATTTCGCACCTCGCCTATCTGAGGCTCGGTGAAGTCGGCAGCTGGAGGCGTCTCCTGAGAGCTGAACTGCAGACGACGCCTGTTGCAACTTGGATTCTCCGCGGTACCAGCTAGATCGCGCACGTCTTTTGTTGGGTTGGGTTCTTGAGAAGGAGGCCCCATGATGTCGCCACCGTACCCATGATCGGCAAAGTACTGATCGATGTTGGCAAATGTATCGTCGCCGTCGTCGTTCTGATCCTGTGCCATATGCATGTTTGGATGCAGTGGCATAGGGATGTTCGGCACCGTTGCGGCGGTCTTGCCATGGGGCCGACTTGGCGCCGGCACGACTGGCGGTGTTGTCTTTGGGATGGTGTCCCCCGCCCCCAAACGAATCTGGCTCTTCGGCCAAAGTAGGGGCCAGCTCAGGCAGGCGCTGAGGGTCATCACGTCATCATCCTCGGCCCCGACGGTTCGAATCGGAGGTAACAACTCATCGCAACCCGGCAGCACCCAAACCAGTTGAACCCTAAACAAGTTGGGTGGCATCTGGGTACCATGGAACAAGGGGTTGCCTGGTTGAACGATTTTGCCCTTGGTGACATCGACCAACTCATTGTTCACGAAGTGCAGGAGAGTGCACGGAACGTCGGCGGTGCCCTGCGAAAACATGTAGGGCGTCAGGGATGCCCAGTCAAAGGCAAGGAGATGAAGTCCTCGGCCGAGAGAGGCTTAATTAGTTACCGTGATGATGGCGTCGATCTCGGCTAATGTCGAGGCACCGCCAACGGCGGGCGTGCAGTTGACGGAGGGGCCGCTTGCTGCAGAGGTGCCGACCGACGTACACCCGGGTGCATTAAGCTCCCGTGCCGGCGTCGGAGACACCAATGCCGCCTCCGCCGGAGACACCAATGGCCCCGCCATCGCGTTCTGCGAGTTGCTGGCCGTGAAGCTAGGAATCGGGGGCGGCCCCTGTTGGCCGCCCGCAATCCATGCACTAATCCCCTGGATCAAGGTAGGCACAATGGCGGTGATCGTCGCTCCGAGTTGTTGTTGCACTTGCTCTTGGACAATCTCCAGAATCCGCGCCACCTGTGCCCTGAGTTCTTGAACCTCGCGCGCCTGGCTTTCCGAGCTAGTCTTTTTCTCCTTTCGCCCACCAGTGTTATAGTATGACGACCATTTTGTCGACAAGCCTGTGCCGTCCACACGACCAGCTGCCGTCGGCTTACTGAGCTTATCCTTGTTCTTCATTACATTCAACGCCCTATTTAGAGTGGTGTCCCAAGGGTTGCTCTTAGTCGACCCCGCGCTACTGCTTTCAATCGCCTGTGGAAGGAATGTGAACCATTTAGAAATTTGGCTTCATTAATGAGAATGCAACCATATGGAGCTAATTACGCGGGGGTGTATTCCTTACCAGAACAAGCTCAAGCGCCCTGGTCTTCGGATCCGTGGTAAGCTCCTTTGTTTTCGGGTCCTTCTTGTACCGGGCCCTGACAAAGTTCCTGGTCTGCTTGTCACCGTATTTATCGAAGAGGGGCGGTAGGCCTTGCTCGGCACGGTCCGCCTCCTCCTTGTCCCATATAGGCTCCACCACTCTGTAACCGCCGGGACCGAGTGTGTGTTCCCCTAAGTTCAGCTCCCGCATTTCTTTCCCCCACTTACTTGATTCGGAGCTTGCGGTGCTCGAGTAATTGATCTTGAAGTCGTTGTAGTCATCCTCGGTGATCGAAGGAGTTTTCTCCTTGATCTTCTCATAACTCTCACCTTTCTTGATCATTCTCTTCACATTGCTTTTCCAAGTAGATAGGGCCGTGCTCATCTTCGTGAGGGCAGCACTGTTCACTTTATTCCCTTTGAGGCTTGTGTTTTCAAATTCAGCGGGGAACTTGTATCGTTCGTGCAGCTTCGTGAAGAGGAGGTTGCGCAAATTCGCTCGGTCAGGATGCCTGAGGTTCTCGGTGTTGATCGAGACGGTGCTCCGGAGAATGCACCCGAGCTAAAGCGAGTACCCCTTGACTATTCGTTTGGGCGCCGTTGGATTCCCGTTGGAGTCCACTTCAGTAACTTCCTCCTTGAGGGTGCGGAGCACGGTCGGGCGCCGGTCCTTCCATTGCCTCTTCGGTTGGCTGCCATCTGTGCGTGCGCCGCCATCATCAGTGGTGGCATCCTCGGCGGCACCATCAGTGGTGGCATCAGTGGGGTCATCCTCGGCGGTACCATCAGTGGTCTCAGGATCGGTGGGGAAGGCGGCGTCCTCATACAAGTGAGGTTGTTCCTCCATCTCCTGGGACAGCTCTCAGAATGCCTTGACGCCCGAACCCCCGGCCTCATCATTGTTGGCCATGTTTCTCTATAAATAGGAACAAAGTTTGGTCAAAAAGTTGGTTATTGTCAAGGAACAAGATCATGGTCTCATCATTTAGGGTTTGTCAACACCGAGGAGAATTCTAAGTTGGGCTACATTTGGTCTGCGCAGAGGCTCATGGAGTAAGATAGCATAGATGTCTGGGTTCTAGCTCATCGCATGCTTTTTAGAAATGAATGAGCTAGCTAGTCACTAACAAATCGAATTTCATCAACTTGCAATACAAGGCTCAAGCAATGGGTCAGGCGTCTTCTAACTATACCAGAAACTTGTTTTGGTCCAAAATGTCTTTTATACTACTCTAAGTAACAAGCAAAACTTTCACCACTATTTTAATGGTAACATGCTAGTAAAAATAAAAAAATAGTGGCCAAAAGGTAGTTTTTATAGTTTTATACTACTCTTTGCCAGTCGCACCTTTACATATTCTAACTAAGTAGACTAGTCTGTGACAATAAAGTAAATGATTAATTGACCACTACTTGCGGGTGGTTGGTTTATGTTATAATACTATTCAACGTGTTCTTTCAAGATTGGTGGTGGATACACCAGTATGCACTATTGGCTGTTTTGCCAACCTTCACGACTGTATATTGATAACTATGAATTCTCATCTATATTATGTAATTAATGGGTCCCTTATAAAATATCATAGAGTTGATGCAAATGACAGATCTTTGCTGATTTTACAAACCTATTGGCAGAATTTGGTAAATTGATTAGACCAAGGGAATATGTTTGAAGGTTTCATTGTGTGACTTACTGAGCTATATAATGGATAAAATGGTTATTATTTTAATAGTAACTTTAGCTGACCACAGCACACAGAATGGAAGGTGGAGCTAGTTAGTAGCCTGTAAGGCATCTGGCCATAATACTATTGGTTCCTCAGTTTCCGTATTCTCTAAACGCAAAGCAATCATGGTATTTTCTGATCCTTCGAATCGTAGACTGAAACAGAGGTTTTGTTTACATGCAGGCTCCATTGCTGCTGCCCAATAGCCAGTTAGTCTGTACAACTGAAGCTGGTGATGTAAAATAGCAGTGATGTACATGATAATTCCTAATCTATAAGGGGGGGCTTTGTTACAAAGATTTTCTTTTGGATTCAGTAGTAAAATGGCTGTCTTCAGGTGGATGTTTCACTGGTCTCGTTGCTTTACTCGAACAGTTTCAGCAGATGCTGAAATACAATGTGGTCCTATCTGTTCATTTCCTACAGATGATCTTGCTGCTCTAGTTAGCTTCCTTGCAACCCACAAAAGACAAAGGAAAAGGGGTGAAAAGGGGGAGATGGTTAGCTTTGATGAGCAGGCAACATCTTCCTAACCCCCTTCTTCTTGTCTCCTCTCACTATCTCTCTCACACACATGGCAAGCAAGGGTGTCTGAGTGTGTGAAAAAAATACTAAACTAATCCAACCACTAAAGCAAATTAATTTTTATTTTGGTTGAGAATCGGGCACCTTCTAGGTCAAGAAAATTGGGCATGACCTTTGCTAATTTTCTTGACCTAGGACTGCCCCATTTCTCAACCGAAACGGAAATTAATCAACGTTTCTGGAGAAAGGGGTTATTTTAGAAGATCACAAGTAGTAGCAGCATCACTTGATAAAATCACAACTAGCAGCAGCAACTCGCAGATAGCAGCAGCAGCATCACTTGACAAGTAGTACAGCAGCCGCGTGGGCTGGATTAGCAGGAAAATAGTTAAACTGTTAGGCACTATGTGTCACAGGTATTACTACAGTTTTAAATAAGAAGATAAAAAAGAAAGCTGATGTACAAAACCTCAAAACAATGCAAAGTGCTGTGGGCTAAAAAACAATTACAATAGACTAAAAAACAGGAATCATTATCTTCTATATGAAGCTGAACTAGGCAGACTGAACTGATTTTGATTTTCAAGTTCCAAAGTACCATCAAAACCATTGGTTTACATATCAAGGTTCAGTATGGACTTTTTACTTATGAAATGATTCCCCACCCCTAGCAAACAACTATCTTCAGACAACCTTCTAGCATCTGTCCATAAACCCAACAGGCACAATGTTGTGCCTGTTAACCATGTACTGATTTAATCCAACAGCAGTTCATACTATTTCCTAGTCTTAACTCCTAACTGAAAGTCTGAAACAGATTATCAAAAGTTCGGAACAATTACAGTAGGCTAGAAAATGGGAACCTATGTGAAGCTGAACTAGGCACACTGAACTGATTTGGGTTTTCAAATTCCAAAGTCTTCCACTAGCAGCATATCGTATTAAAGCACAGTAGCATCAAAACGAATAGTTCCCATATCAAGGTTTAGTGTGGATTTTAAATCTGTCCATAATAGCATCAAAGAACTGATTTGATTCAACAACTTTTACTGAAAGTCTGAAACACATTAGGAAAAGTTTCAGACCACATAAACTGTTTTTCAGACTAGTAGTTTCGAATACCCAAACTTTTACTAAATTTGGAATTTGGAGGTCATCGACCTCTTCATCCCTTTTACTGTCAAAAAACTACTAATAGCACAAGTGACATGAAAATTCAGGAGTAGGAGATCACAAAGGCCATGTCATGCTTGGCAATATTTGTTTACTGAAACTAAATGAACATTTTACTGGTAGTGTACTGATAGTGTAATCTAGCTATTGTACTGATATTTCTGTTTCTTTGAACATTTTACTGTCAATAAAAATGATGTACTGCTGCTTTCAGTTAATTCAAATTAGCTAAAACCTTTTACTGTCAAATAGTGCTAATGTTTACTCTATGAAATAAACTACTCCTCCTCTCTTCTCTTCTTCAGTTAATTAGGAATAGTTTTAGAGGTAACTAACTGAAACTATTTATCATGTTGACAACAGTAGCATGTGGACCTATCATGGTGATTTCATATCAAAATAGAGGAGTACTCCTGTTCATTTGGAGAACTCATACAACAATTGTTATGCATCAAACTTGGGATCAACAGTAGCATGTGGCCTTATCATTCTGGTTTTTGGATGATTTAGTTAATCAAATTCCTCAATTGAGGAACACCTGGACTTGTCATTCCGGTCTTGGGATCAACAGTAGCATATGGACTTATCATTCTTGTTTCTGGATGATTTAGTTAATCAATTTGACATCAATTGACCTGGTTTTTGGATCAATTACAGTTGCTGCTGCTGTGAATCAACTATACAAAGGCCCAAAATTACACTAATAATTACAGTGTGAAAACCATGGAAATACACAGTAATTCCACTAAAAATGCCACCTGGAAATACAGAGAGAATATCCACTAGAAGTACACTGTAAACCCACTAACATTTACAGTGTAAATTCCACTAACAATTACAGTGTAAATTTCACTGAAAATGCACAGTAATTACACTAAAAGTACACTGTAAATACCACTTAAAACACATAAAAGAATTACACTGCTGGAGAGGGCGATTCCTCCATGATCTAGAGTTCTAGACACAAACATGGCTGGAGAAGCAAAAAAAATCACAGGTAACCAGTCAAGAGGGGAGAGGGGGAGAGGGGGAGAGGAGGAGGGGGAGCTCACGGGGGCCGGGGAGTGGGGCGCGGGGAGGATGCCGATGGACCGGGGGATGCTCGGCGGCGAGTGGGACCGGATCTGGCGAGGTGGGATAGCGATCGAGATGGAGGGGGATCGAGATCGAGTGTCCATGAAATTTAAAAATATTCATGATAGTTAAAAAAGTGCCCATGAAATACAATCGAGAAATGAAGGCTACGATTTAAATACAATCGATCTTAGCTAGCTATCTGTTCACAATCTTCTTGCCGTTCTTTTTCGCAAATGGAGTTCTTCTATGGAACGGACGTCCTTTAGGTAGGGTGGTCCTGCTTCTTCTTGTGGTGTATGCTGCTACTTCATCATCGTCGTCATGTTCGATCCTCGGGTCGCCGTACTTGTTGAAGTCTTGCTCATTGGCTACTCCATCCATTCCGATGATCTTCCTTTTGCCTCTCCTCACGACAACACGACTGGGCTTTGACGGGTCGGTAATGAAGAAGCATTGGTCCACTTGGGAAGCCAGTACCCATGGCTCATTTTTCGCGGTGACGTTTGCGCCCGCGGTCTTGGATTTGGCTTCGGGTATAACCATGGTGGTGAAATACCGGTCTTCTTTTAGGACGCTCTTGGCCCATCTGACACGGAACATCGGGACCTTCTCTCCAGCGTAGCTCAGCTCCCAGATCTCCTCGATCCTTCCGTAGTATCTGTCCTTATCATTACCGGTGTAGGATTCCATCATTACCTCGGAGTTCTGATAACCATCGGTCTTCATGTCCTTGGCCTCGGGGTAGAATGTGTAGCCGTTGATATCGTACGCCTCATAGGTCATCAGGTTGTGCTCGGCGCCCTGTCACAAGGCGAATATGAGTTGTTCTTCCGCAGAAGAATCCTCATGTAAAGGGTACGACAGAAGCTTCTGCTTGAACCAACGCGTGAAACATGAGTTGTGTTCTTTGAGTATATCTCCGTCCGTCCTCTGTTGGCCTCGGTCATTGTACGTCTTCTTAATAAAGGTTTTGTGCTCTACCACCCAAGGATCGACCACGTCTATGTGTTGTAGCGCGACTAGGTTTGCTCTTTCAAAGTCGGCGAGTCGACCCTCGAAGTCGACATGCATTTCGCGACGACCCTCATGGTGACCCCATCCAGCGAGCCTGCCGAGGTGCCTGTTAACGGGCAGACCAACGGGGTTCTCGATGCCTAGATAATTCGTGCAGTAGGAGATGCACTCTTCGGTCAGAAAGCCCCTGGCTATGCTTCCCTTTGGACGTGACAGGTTGCGAACGTATCCTTTGATGACACCATTCATCCTTTCGAACGGCATCATGCTGTGCAGGAATGTCGGCCCGAGTTGGATGATATCGTCCACGATATGGACCAGCAGATGCACCATAACATCGAAGAATGCGGGCGGGAAGTACATCTCAAGCTCGCATAGTATCACCACGATCTCTTCCTGTAGCCTTCTGAGTTGCCTCACGCCAACAGACTTCCGAGAGATGACGTCGAAAAAGTTGCATAGGCCAAATAGGGTTTCACGGACGTGCGCGTCCATGATCCCACGGATTGCAACTGGAAGTATCTGCGTCATCAGCACATGACAGTCGTGAGACTTCATCCTGCTGAACTTCAGCTTCGCTGGGTCTAGGTATCTGCTTATCTTCCCCGCGTAATCATAAGGAAGTTTTACTCCTACGAGGCAGGTTAAAAACTGCTCGATCTCCTCCTGACTTAGAGTGAAGCACGCGGGAGGGTAGTCATTTCCGGTCTTCTTAGCCTTCTTGCCTTTAAGATGACTTTCCGTGTCCTGCTTCGCCTCATCATCATCATCATGATCATCATATATAGCGTGAAGCTCCTGCCTGATGCCCATTGATTTCAAGTCTGCCCTTGCTTTCGGCCCATCTTTGGTCCTCTCTGGCATGTTGAGCAGTGTACTAAGCAGACTCTCGCACACGTTCTTCGTGATATGCATGACATCAAGGCTGTGAGGCACATGGTGGATCTTCCAGTACGGCAAGTCCCAGAAAACAGACCTCGTTTTCCATACCTTCAGCCACGGCTCTCGCGCCTTTCGCTTCTTTCCTGGCTCTGGCGCCTTTTGCTTCTTTCCCGGCAGTGGGCAGTCTTTCCAATTTTTCAACAGCTCGTCTATTTCCTCGCCGCTCCTTGTACGCGGGCGTCCTCGGGGTTCGGTTTCACCATCGAACAGATCCTTGCGTTTTCTCCACGGGTCATCGTCGCGAAGCCACCTTCGATGTCCCATGAACACGGTTTTCGAAGACCCGGGATCTCTATCTAGCTGGCAATACGTTGTGTCATCCATGCACCTGACGCATCCAGAAAATCCGTGGACCACCTACCCAGCGACATATCCGTAACCGAGATAGTCGTGCATCGTCGTGAGCAGCGCGGCTCTCATAGGGAAATATTCTTTCTCTGCGGCGTCCCACGTATTGGCTGGCGTTTTCCACAGCGTGTCAAGCTCCTCTTTCAGCAGCCCCAGATACAGATTGATGTCGTTCCCTGGTTGTTTCGGTCCTTCAATTAGCATACTCATGTGAATGTACTTCCTCTTCATGCACAACCAGGGGGGAAGGTTGTACATCCACACAAACATAGGCCAGGTGCTATGTGTGCTTCTCTGGCTGCCAAACGGATTGACTCCATCGGTGCTCGCGCCCAGCACAATGTTCCTTGGATCGTTCCCAAATTCTGGGTCTTCGAAGTTCAACGCTTGCCACTGGCTCGCATCCTTAGGGTGACTCAGCATCTTGTCTTTTTTATCTATCTCTGGATCACTTGCGTCATCTTCTCGCTTCTTCTCCTCCCTATCCGCGTGCCAACGCAGGAGGTTTGCTACCTTAGGGTCCGCGAAATACCGCTGCAGACGAGGAGTGATCAGAAAGTACCACACCACTTTTCGAGGAGCTTTCTTCCTCTTCTTGTATCGAGTGATGCCGCACACCGGACATATGGTAGACTCCGCGTGCTCATCCCGATAAATGATGCAATTGTTCATGCACACATGGTATTTCACGTGCGGTAAATCCAGAGGACACACGATTTTCTTCGCCTCCTCCAAACTGGTCGGGCACTTGTTCCCCTTGGGAAGACGTTCGTGCCAGAATGACATGTTCTCGTCGAAGCATGCGTCGGTCAGTTTGTGTTTTACCTTCATCTCCAGAGCCATGAGCGTTACTTTCAGGCGGGTATCCTCGGGCCTGCATCCTTCATACAATGGAGTAACCGCGTCTAACTCAAGTTGATCCATCTTGGCTTTCTCTCGAGCGGCAGCTCTTGCGTAATCCGTCTGCTTGAGAAGCAGCTCTTGAATATGAGGGTCCTGCACCCAGCCCATCGATGGTCCAGCGTCGTCTGCTCCGCCGGCATCATCATCTTCATGATCATGCCCGTCGTCTGCTCCGGCATCTTCCTCATCATCATGTACTGCATCTTCTACATGATGACTGTGTACAGCATCACCGTCATGATCATCTCCTGGGGATTCTTCGTCTTCTCGCCCGCCCGAGCCGCGGTGGTTGTCTTGCTGCCCTTCCTCATTTCTTGCCCGGCCCCCATGGACGACTTCGTAGTCATCTTCATCACCTTGCCACCGATAGCCATCCATGAAACCACGCAAGAGCAGGTGGTCCTGCACCTGCCCAGAATCCGGGTCCACAATAAGGCTCTTCAGCTTGCATCTTCGACACGGACATCTTATCTCCATCTCGTTCTTTTGAAGCATCTCGGCTTTCGCAGACCTCAAAAACCTATTCACGATGCCTTCGGTCATCGTGCGAACCATGGTCGCCTGCGGGGTAGAGCAAAACGATATTTTAGAACCAAGAAAAAATTGGCATGACTTTCCCTAAAAATAGGACCAAAAAGAATGCTTAATGCCAAAATTCTCGCCGAAACGGAAATGAATCAACATTCCGGCAAAATATTGGCAACTATCGCATTTCAAATACTGGTACACCTCCAAACACAAACACATATGCAACACCACAAACATATGCAACACCACGAGCATACATAGATCTAGCTAGGCCATAAAAAGTGCATGTGCACATTGTTGTAGGGAGAACAACATAAATATAGCTTCCCCCCTTACTTACCTATCAAAACAAGGTAATTTAACCACTTAAATTGAATGAATCTATGGTGGAAATGAGGTGAAAAAGTGGAGGCACCCGAGACAAGGAGGAGGTGGAGAGAATGAAGTGGGGAGAAAGTGAGTGTGGGTAGGAGAGGCTGTCCAAAATATCTTGTTGCTGCCCACTTACTAATGGCGCACCAACTCTAAATGCGCCATTAGTAATCCAGGTCACTAATGGCGCACCATCTGGTGGTGCGCCATTAGTAGTTTTGCAAAAAAAATTAATAATGGCGCACTGCACCACAGTGCGCCATTACTAGTTTAAAGTAGTAATGGCGCACGGCGGAAAAGTGCGCCATTAGTAGTTTTGCAAAAAAGGGAAAAGTAGTAATGGCGCACGGCGGAAAAGTGCGCCATTAGTAGTTTTGCAAAAAAGGGAATAAAAAATATAATAAAAAAACAACATTAGTGGCGCACTTTCTGGCTGGTGCGCCATTACTAGTTACAACTAGTAATGGCGCACTTTGTCCGGATGCGCCATTAGTATGTTTGGACAGGCGCACTAGTTAAAAAAAATTGATACTAATGGCGCACCCTGGGCCAGGTGTGCCATTAGTAGTTTCAACTCTAATGGCGTATCAGAAGGTCGCGCGCCATTAGTATATACTAATGGCGCACCCCTTGTCTGGTGCGCCATTAGTGTCAATCCCATCTATAGCCTTTTTTCTAGTAGTGTAGCATCTATATGACATAGAACCCGGGCCGACATGGCTAGTCGTGAACCCAAAGAGGCACCAACCTATGGGGACAGGCATACATGAGTCACATCGAGCATGTCGGTCAGCAGCGTGTGAATCCGGGCTGTAGCACTGGGCTAACACGACTCCGGGAACCCGGGCTATAGCAGGCTAGGCAGGTCTCTGGATGTCACCGCGTGTCATTTCCCCGAAGGGACAGACACAGGAACGAAGTGAAACACATGCCGGCCAGTCAAGTGTCCTGAGCAGTAGTGCTGGGCTAGCAGGACCCCGATGAACCGGGCTGTAGCGGACTACTATGGCTCATGGAAGCACTAGACTACATTTCCCCATAAGAGAGGCTTCCAAGGATAAACAACTAGATTGTCGGATCCCACACATACCAAGCATTTCAATCATACACACAATATGCTTGATATGTGTAAATACACCATGGCATCACAACATAACTCTACGACTCAAGTATTTATTCATTAGGCTTCGAGGAGCGAGATATTACAAACATGGGTCTCATGACCCAACAGTCATTGCATACAAATCAAAGCACATGTGGAAGCTTAACATGTCTGAGTACAGACATCTACAAATGAAAAAGGCTAAGAAGCCTGACTATCTACCAGATCCTGCCGAGGGCACAAGATCATAGCTGAGGTATCAAGCTAAACATCGAAGTCCACGCGAAACTACTTGCGAGACTGAAGTCTCTCTGCAAAACATAAATTAAGAAAACGTGAGTACAAAAGTACTCAGCAAAACTTACATCAGAACTAGCTACATATGCATCGGTATCAACAAAGGGGGTGGTGGAGTTTAACTACAGTAAGCCAGCTTTGACTCGGTGGCTATCTTAAACTACGACTGCAAGTAAGTCTTTTGAGGTGGCGCACACGAGTCCACATATTCACCATATCAATACACCACTATGGATCCGCTCCCGTCTCCCTACAAGAACGCCATCCATAGCACTCACGCTTATCTTGCACATTTTAGGCAACCCAGAAGTCCTTTACCGCGAACGCGGCTATTCGAATAGTTTTATACCCTACAGGGGTGTACTTCGTCACACATGTTTCCACCACTTAGCGTCTGCACACGACATGTGCTCGGCAGACTTCAAGCGAAAGCCGACGTGGGTGTAGACCATGACCTGACTAACCGCACAACTCTCTAGTCCAGGTTTATCACCTATTCTGGTTCCATCCGCGAGGAGATCCGGCCGGAGTTTTGCTCAAAGCCCCAAACGATGTGTCCAGGGTTCCCGAGACACCAAACGGGCGCCCGGTAGACCGTGCCATGGTGTATCTACCGCATCATAGCCCACCCCTAGGCTCAGCGGTACGCACGGCCGCCAACACATAACCTATAAACACCAGAAACTAGTTGCAACTCCTGGACAGAGGACGAGAGGGGTCTGTAAGTCGAGCGGGGTCATATTTCAGGGCCCAATGTGTGGTAGTAGCTGTTTCATGGATCACAAACACAGAACTTAGTTCCTGAGGACGGTTTCAATGAGACAACCCACCATGTACTTCTACATGGCCTCTCGCCGCTACCTTTACCAAATCGTGTTCACACACTTAGCGCACACACAGTAGGACATGTTCATCACCATTCCAATTCATTCCCGATGAATCAGACCCGACACAACTCTATGCAATAGCTGGCATGACAAACAAGCATGAATGAGTAGGCACATCAGGGCTCAAACAACTCCTACTCATGCTAGTGGGTTTCATCTATTTACTGTGGCAATGCCAGGTCATGCAGAGGAAGGGGTTCAGCTACCGCAGCATGATACAGTTGAATCATTGTTGTCCTAATGTAGCAAAAGAGAGGAGGAGTGAGAGAGTGGGATTATATCGGAATGAACAAGGGGGTTTTGCTTGCCTGACACTTCTGAAGATATCAGTGGGTCTTCGTCAGTGTTAACAATCACAGCGTCAGTACAACGTCTATCGAGAGGGGACAACCACCGGCAACAAATAAGAACACAATCAATGCAATGGACAACATGATGCATGATAATGACATGGCAATATGTTGTTGATTGAGCTAATGCAACTAGCAACACAATTAAATGAAGTTGGTTTGAACCCAAAGTTCGAATTCAAACTCCACATGTGGTTATTTAAATACCATTCATTTGATTTGTCTTAAACAGTGGCCTTAAGTTGTTCTAGCATGCATGAAAATTGTATAGATGGATAGATTGGATTTTTTTGATAATTTTTCATATATAATTTATTTCATTCTGAGCTACAGTTGAATTTCTATGATTTTTGGAAGTTTAAAGCAATTTCAGGAATTTCCAGAATTGTTTTTAATCTAGAAATTACATTATTGCGTCAACACTGCGTCAGGGTGACATTGGCAGTCAACAGGCGTCGACCAGGTCAAACCTGACCAGTGGGACCCACTAGTCAGTGACCCGGTCAACTAACTAAGTTAGTTAGCCCTAACTAACTGGGCAGGGCCCACTAGTCAGTGATTGTAGCAACTAACCTAACTAGTTAATTAGTGCTAACTAGGGTAATTAGTCGGGCGGGGCCCGCAAGTCAATGGGAGAGAGGGGAAGGTCAAACCGGGCAGTGGGGTCAACCCATGCCGGTCAACGGGTCAGCGGTCGCTGGTGTTTAGCCGCCGGCGAGTCCAGACGCGGCGGAGCGCGTCGGGATCGCTTCCCCGGCGCCCAAACAAGCAGCCGAGGGTAGCTGCGGGGAGCTGGAGCTCACCCGCATCCAACGCGGCATGTGGTGGCAGCGGGGACGGCCGGAGCTCGCCGGAAACGTGCTCGGGGCGGCAGCGGCATTTGGGTGAGTGTGGTGATGCAGAAGTAGTGGCCGTGGAAGCACGTGCGTGACCCCTACAGCGGCTACGCGAGGCAGCGAGTGTGTTGGACACGACGCTCTGATCAAATGGTCGCCGGAGTCGTGTCGGCGGCGAGTGCAGGTGGCAGCGCAGTCGGGCGAGAGGGGCGTGGCGGCTATAGAGTGCAAGAGAGAGAACAGAGAGGGGGAGGATGATCAGAAGCTCGCGTAGAACACGACGAGTGAGTCGGTGATCTCAGGGAGGGGCTGATGAGGATGGGAGGTTGCCGGCGATCTCGGCGGCCGAACGACGAAGACGAGGTCGGGGTGGTCGCGTCGAGGCATGCGAGCGCTTGGGGCTCGGGCGAGACGACGTAGAGGACTACAACGGTTCTTCTGGACATGCTGGATGGGCGAGGGAGGGCCGATGGACGCGGCGACGACGAGCGGCGGGGACGGCAACACTCGGTGGCGCTGCGGAAGCGAGCAGAGGAGGGAGAGGGAGTCCTGGGGGAGAGGGGAGAGGTGCAAGGGGTCGAGGGGAGTGCGTGGCACCCTCGGGTGCCTCCAGCGGCGAGCAGGTAAGCAGGAGGTGGCCGGCGTGTGCCGACGGGCGGTGGGCACACACCCTCGCGTCCTTCTGTCAAGAGGAGGATGATGACTGGCAGATGGCTGCGTGGGCTAGGCTTCACAATAACTGGGCCGAGGTAGGCGACAGGTAAGTTTGTGTTCTGTTTTATTTTTCTATTCTGTTTTCTATTTTCTTGTAATTGTTTTGACTTAAACAAAATGCTTAGGCATTTTCAAAAACCCTGAAAATAATTGTGGGAACTTTTGAAAATATTTCCAATAGCCCTCAACCACTTTCAGAATTATTTGGGCATTTTAATTATTAATAGCAATTAAATGCCCAAATTCAAATACTTTATGAATTCATTCAAAAATCCAAAGTGACCTAGGAAAATGAGCACCATTTTTGGCAGAGGTTCTAGACCAATTCAAAAATGATGAACTTTTCCAAAGGAATTTTGGGTTCATTGAAAATGATTTTGTTATTTGAACCTAGTTGGATTCATCTGTGCTAGGGTTTCAACAGTCCCCAATTCAAATTCATAAGAATTTAAACATGATGCAACAGATGACTAGCTAGCTCAGAGCATACTAGAACTAGGGATGTGACAGAGGAGTCAAAGGCAGATGGTCTGTCATGTTCACCCATCAAGGTGCCTGTTCTAATTTGGCAATGTTTTATTGATTGCGGGTATCTTGCATATGTTGTCTTGCATTTCTTCTACTTTGTTGCACCGCCATCTTCTTAGTTTACTCATCATATATGTCGAGATGCCATGCCCATCCATTATCAATACATATTCCATCTGTCATCATACCATGTTTTTCCACTCAAATGTTGTTCTTGTGCATCAGACATCAAAAAGGAAGAGGGTGATTGTCGAACCTGAAGGAGCACCAGCAAAGTCCTTAAAAATGTGGTGGTGCCGGAGAAATCAGACAACACCCCACTTATATTGGCTGTACAACCAGTGACACAAAACGTAAGACCGACTCCAGCAGACTATACCCATACTTCACTGGCCACACCACTAGCCCCACCACACAGGACCTGCACTCCAGCAAATGGTATACCAATTTCATTTGCCATAGCACTAGTTGTACCATAGAAAATCCCACTCCAGCAAAAAGTACAGCAAGTCCACTGGCCGAAGACCTATCCCAACTGCAGAGACGGCCAATTCCTGCAGATTGGAACCCCATTCCATTTATTCCCAATTTAAAAGACAATGCTTTCAATGTTTTTAGGGACTACGTGCATATATTCCCATCAAGGGAAGATTATTGTGAAGACAAACACCATTTTCACATCTTCCTGTCCAACTTACGTGTAAGTGCTATTATTCATGGTTATTATTTTCCTATTTTCTACTGATTGAACAGATGAATGATTTACATTACATTGTTGTAACTGGGCGAGGGTCAATCTAGATAGTCATGACGAGCAAAGCTTGCTTGTGCTTTTCAAGGAAGCATTGCAGCAGTATCGGTGTTACCTGAGGAAATCACACTTTGATGGCAAGTCTATAAACGAATTTCCGGTGAAGTCTCATGTGCTAAATTTAGAAGTCATTGAATGGAAAAACCTTTTTATGCACTAGTCTCGTTCCCAGGATGAGGTACTGTCTATGAAATCACATGACAATTTGAACTTCTACTTTTCCGCATGTGCCTTACGGATCTTTTTTGCAGGAAATCTGATCGAAGAAGAATACCGGTTTGACAAGAACGACAGAATATCGCAAATATGCTGCCCACTGCTTTGCTCTTGTTAGTACCTATTGTCCTGTATCATTGTACTTACATACATACCTGGTTCATTATGTGACAGCAATATGCATGATAGCTTGCTTATCAATTGTTCGCTCCAAATTATCTGATCTGTATGAATGGTTACATTAATGTAGAATATATCCAATGCCAATGTTTTTTTAGCTCTGCATTGTTCTTGTAAGTACATGTTGTCCTTTATTAGTGTACTTATAATGACAGGTAGTTGTTCATGTACCATCACTCTGCAGCTTATTTTCCTTTGCCCTCCATTTTCTACACATCAGATCTATATTTACTCTTACCATAAGGTTGGTACTGAAGAATT
The DNA here is from genome assembly GCF_018294505.1 of Triticum aestivum. Taxonomy (NCBI): domain Eukaryota; kingdom Viridiplantae; phylum Streptophyta; class Magnoliopsida; order Poales; family Poaceae; genus Triticum; species Triticum aestivum. Next base: position 529,911,704 of record NC_057809.1, on the reverse strand, counting down.
TTAGTTGTGCATTGCTCTTGGCTCTACCTTTTGCCTATATCACTGCACTTACATTTATAGCTACTTGGTTATGTAGCATCACTCTTCATCTTATCTTAAATATTCTCCATTTTTTCTTATATTATCACATCTATATTTACTCTTAACAAAATGTAGAATAAAGGCAATGCTTTTGAAGAAGATTCTGTGGTAAACTTCTTGAATTGCCCCCCCCCCCCATCAGCATGGACAAGGCCTTTATAGAGCTTGTCTTCACCAATAATGTAAGTTTGTCCATCTCAAGCCTTCAAACTTTGTTGTATATATTTGGTTAGGCATGACTGCAACAGCTGTTTATTTTTGGTGTTTGCATCAAATTCCTTGTTTAAAGTTTATTATGTATTTCATAAACAAAAGTTTGTCCTTTCTCAATTTAAGTTTTCAGTTGTACAACCAACTTCCTTCTACATACCATGTAAATTAAACTATACAGAGCAAGTGATCTTCTTTTGCACTGCATGTATGCTTCTGTTCTTCATCCTTAATCCAGTGGTGTGGTGAACCTACCCACTACAACACAATGTCATATTCTGCAATGTCTTAACTATGAACAATGTCATATCATTCTACTATTATTTAAACCGTCTCTTTATTTACCAATCTGAAATGGTATAAATTGATAGCACACTAACCATTGATACTTATGAGTTCTTGATCTATAATCCAGTGGTGTCATGAAGCTGCCAACTCCTTCACAATGTCATTTCCTGCCATGTCTTGACCTGAACAATACCATATTGTGTTAATGCAAATTTAAACTGTGTCACTTTATTCGTCAATAAGAAATGTGATGAATTGTCAGCACTGATACTTTTATGTGCAAAACTTGTCATCTTTCTGCTTGTTTATCTTTTAGAGTGAGGAGGATATAAGTGTTGAACAAGCGCAGTCTCATCATCTTGCTCAGCTGCTTGCGCTGCAGCTCCCCAGCAGGGCTAACCTTTCTTGAACTCTATTGAAGTGCCGTCGGTTTTGTATATTATTTTGTCGGCGTGTTTATTTACACTGGTGGCGATCTTTGATGCCCAGTGTATGTAATCTGCTGTCTGCTTGTGCTTTATTATCATAGTGGCAAACTTTGATGCCCAGTGGATTTAATATGTCATAATTTCTTTATTGTATAGTATAGGTTTTTTCTTATTCACGATGCTGCAGTTATTTTACTGTAAATATATCCTGTCTTCGCAGTAAACTGGCCAAACCGTAAAATTACGGTACATAATCGGGCCATCATGCAATCACGATGTAGGTTGGGCCTGAAACGTGCCGATCAGCTCACGGGCCGGCAGCAGCCCGAAATGAACCCCGACCCATGATTGTGCGAATCAAATCACAGGCTTTTAACATGCCGAAAAATTGTCTCGGTCCTTGTTTGGCCCAATCAGATATAGGTTGCGAGCAGGCCGGATGCAAACCGGGCCGTAGTTAGGCCCAACTATATGACGGGCTTCTAACAAGCTGAAATTAATATAGGGCCGAAATGTTAAACGGGCCCTTAACATGCCAAAACTAATATCAGGCCGAATTACTAAGTGGGCCTTTGCAAGTGGGCCCAAAAGCATAGTCTCCAGTTGACGGGCCGAATCTGATATGGGCCATAATTAGGCCCAAAACCTCTTAAAGGGCCGGACCTGATCTGGGCTGTAATTTGGCCCAGAACGTGTTAGGCTTTTAACGGGCCGGATCTCATATGGGCCACTATTAGGCCCGGAGCGTGGCAGGCCATTAATAGACCAGATCAAATATGGGCCGGCATTTGGCCCAAAACATGGCAGCCAGTTAACGGGCCGGCCTACTAGGGTCCTCAAAATCTTGTGGGCCTACAGCGGGGCCGGACCATTAATGTCGGCGAAATCTCGTGGGCCTTTAGCTGGGCCGGCCCATTATGATCCGTAAGAATTTTGTGGGCCTTTACCTGGGCCGGCCTATTATGGCACACGAAAATCTTGTGGGACTTTACCTGGGCTGGCCCATTATGGCCCGCGAAATCTTGTGGGCCTTTAGCTGGGCCAGCCCATTATGGTCCGCAAAATCTCGTTGGCCTTTAGCTGGGCCGGCCCATTATGGTCTGCAAAATCTTGTGGGCCTATAGTTGGGCCAGCCCATTTAAACTTGTTGGGTCATGCCACGTGTCGACGTATCATATGCGCATTTTGTCCAGTGAGTGGATGACATCTGTCCCAATGATGAGCCGACACATGTTTCCTCTAGCCAATGATGATTTTACATGTGGAAAATCCCCATTGGTCGGGGCTGTTAATGGGTTATCGGATCCAAAACCCGACCCGATAGCTTAACGACGTTCCATTACGGTGGATGCCATGTGTCGTTCACCTTTGCCGAAAGCACTTCTGTGACGCGCGATTTATCGTCATGGAAGTGGACACTTCCGTGATGATAATTTTGGTAATGTCATGGAACACTTCTACGACAGCACAGGTATGACTATCTTGATTATGTCATAAATTTGTCATGGATGTACATGCATGACAAAAAAAGCGACCTACTGTGACAAACACGTATCATCACGGAAGTGTATTTTTTGTAGTGCCAGGCGCGAAGTACTGGTTTGAGGAGATGGTGCAAGCACGACAGGTGGTGCAGCACTGATTGGAGTAGGAGCAATGACTTGGTCAAACTCCTCAGTGGTAGGTAGGCGGCGAGCGGTGGCTAAGATGGCAGGTGCATAGAATGTTGAGGAAGAGACGTAAGTCAGTGGTGGTGCTGTATGGAGGAGCTCCCTCCTGTTGGTGGAACATCCCTGAACGAAGTCCATACGAGCAGCCACAAAGTCGTCCACGAGGTTATCAAAGGCTGCCTCAAGAGCTTTGAGATACTCAACTAGCATCTCAATAGCCTCATCTCTCTCTCCCCTAGTGCAAGGAAATGCATAGTGACAAGTGTATGGCACGTGGCATGGGAGGTAGCGGTAGCGACGAGTCTTCATCGAAGGAAGAGCATCCCTGAGACCAGCTATTGCCTCACGGGCACCCATCTGCATGGCATGCCTCTCCGTAGGCATGGCCCTTCCAACAAATCGGAAGCGGCGTGATTCAGAACGTCCTCCCTTGAATTGCACCGTGGCCTGGTGCATAGACACGTTGTCGTTGAGCTTGTGCTGGTAGAGTGTGAACTCCGGACGAGCCGATGGCCCGATCGCGACCTTAGTGATTGAGACGAGAAGCTTGATAAATCCCTCAGGTACATTGGCGACCACCTGTGACTCACAGTCGCTGCCAAGCATCTACAAAAGTAGACAAAAATTCCAGATAGTCAATTCATAAATTTATGATGACTAACATAAAATTGCCACAATTGCAAAATGTTAAAATAGCACTTATTACGCTAATAACCGATTAGCGATCACACCTAGTGGCTTCCTATAGTCGGCCTGGCTCTGGTACCAAGGTTGTCAGGACCGGTTTTCCAATAAAACATTTATTGAAAAACTGATCATTATATCCGACCAGTATAGAAGAATCCTCCTTACTGGTAGATAAATTCTTGATACAGAAATCCAGAAGTATTATACAAGGTTGAGCTGAGGCTGCTCAACAATTTATTACAAGCATGCCGATAATATACATAAAGGAGGATATGACACAGAGGGGTATGGTGGCATAACTACTGACTCGTAATAAAAGTGGTGGTGGGTATGTCACAGTGAAGTGGGTGACATGACTCCAAATCTTACAGCTCATCAAGCATCGGAGTGAGGCTCGATGATTTTAGTAGGGTAGCGGATGCGTATATAATACAAGTGACCAACTCCAGGATCGCACGGGACTGTCTGGGACTCCTCTAGGCGTCGGACTCGCTATCGAACTCTTCATCCATAAGATCGCCTTCATCAACATCTGGCCAAATCAACAAGCCAGGTGAGTACTTTGAATGTACTCGCAAGACAGTTTGGACATAAGATATAACAAATGCAAACATGATGCTCATGAGAAGATTAGTAATGCACACTCAGGTAATAAATTTGCACTGCATGATAAATGAAAGGAAGTCAGGCGGTAGTCCTCCCGAAATCCTAATAAAATAACTGAAGGCCGATCGGGTGTCTGAAGCGACGCCTCGAAAGGAAAAATAAATTAACATGCCACAGTCGGGCGTCAAGGCAACACCACATAAAGGGCTTATATTGAAATGTAAATGATAGTACGTGCCACAGTCGGACGTCTAAGCGACATCTCGAAAAGGGCTTATAATGAAAGTAAATAACAAGGTTGCCACAATCGGACGTCTGAGTGACATCACATAAAGGGCTTATATCAAAAGTAAATAACGAGAATGCCACAGTCGGACGTCTAAGCGACATCACATAAAGGGCTTATATCAAAAGCAAATAACAGGAATGCCATAATCAGACGTCTGAGCGACATCACATAAAGGGCTTATATCAAAAGTAAATAACAAGAATGCCATAGTCGGACGTCTGGGCGACATCATATAAAGGGCTTATATTTCGCCATTTGAATTCAAGTTGCTCATGAATTTAAATCATCCCAAAGAAATACTCAGTACATAATAATAAACTGGTTAGTCCGTCCACGGGAATAACTTTCAGCCAGGATTACCACTCTCAGTTTCATGTTTATCCTGCAGAGACTGTCACTGAGACTGACACTGATACTGACACTGATATGTTGATCAAAGTCCTTGATCATGGACATGGTTACTCGGATGGTTCTGACTCTGCAGAGTTTGTACTCTTTACCCACAGCCAATGGATTTCTGTAGTCACAAAGGACTAGTTCCGTTTACGGTGTTTTAGAAGAAACACATCTAACCAGTACACACCCATTGCACATTCTGCTGCTAGTGATAACCCTAGGCAACGTTCAAGAAAAACTCTGAGACGGGGAGGCTACAACCTCGAGTAGCATGGGATCAAATTTATATTCGCGCGCTCTAAGGGGTGCCCCCCTCTCGGTCCCAACCGGAAACACCCATGCCCCCTGATTAGATGATGGGCTTTAATCCAGGGCCATGGAACCCTCATCACGACCCCTCTATTTGGTGTGTACAAGGAAAGAGGTTAGCAACTGACTAGACCACATTCTTTGCAGAAGACATGTGGCAGCACAAAAAAAGGACGAACAAGACATGACTTGATCCACGATAATACCGGAGTTAAACGGTTGACATAAGACTAGCATGCTTCAACAATACCAGCTTACCACCTATCATGCCACCACATGATCAGGTTATATCACCATCACATGAACACATCATATTTCGAAGTCCACTTGTAGCTTGTCTTGCATGCAATATAACATTCACAATTGCTTATATAAACATGCCATGAGAAAACTACTCAAGCAAACATGCAAAACACTCATCATATCAAAGGTTCAAACATGCTTGCCTGGTTCGGAGTAGTCAGAGTCTAGCTCGGCTAAGTTTGCGGTTCCGTCACCTCCTTCGGTATCTACGGTATAAAAGAAATCTGATACTAACGTAAATACCGTGCGTGCATAAAAATTGCTCCAAATTTTTTTCAAATAAATATGATAAAAAACTAGACAGAAAAATATAGATGACAGAAAAAGAATCAACTCAAAATCATCTTTTGTTTAAAAGTTATAAAGGTTTTAGTCCAGGGACTAATCTGTGATGAAACAGAAACTTTTCAGGGGCTAGTTTAGAAAAACAGAAAACGCTTCAGTTAGAAATATGCCAACCCAAAATAAAAACGTACTTTGCCCGAAGGCGTTTTCAGATAACGCTTCGAATAAGAGAGGAGAGGCTGACGAGGGGGTCCCACCCGTCAGGTATAAAACTCAAAACAGAGTCCACCGGCGCCCGAGGCTTGCGGTAGTCGCCGGCGTCGATCCACGGCGAGGTAGGGGGAGGAGATGGTACCTACAGACTCATGGAGCTCTCCCGCGTCTGTGGGTGGTGGAGTTGGTCGTCGGCGAGCACCATGTCGACAGCGGCCTCCACTCCGGCGGACGGTGGTTCGGGCGGTGATGGATCTCGCCGAGGAGGGCTGCAAACATCAAATTGGGGCTCGGGTTAGAAGAGTGGGTGCACTAGGAGGCTGCTGGCACAGTCTGGGAGGCAGGGTGCCCTCACCAGAGAAAATTTTGCCGGAGCCCGAAGCGGATCGGGGCGGCTGGAGTCGGGGAAGAAGGCTCTCCCGAGGCCTTCTGATGAGAGTAGCGAGGTTCTGAGGCGAGGATGGGAGGTGCTGAGTAGAGAACGAGCTCGGGGCCTCCATTTATAGCCGGCCCGAGGAGGTTGCTGAGAACGGGGTTACTCCGGCGAGTGATTATTGCGAGGCAGTGGTCGGGCAGGCGGTTTAGGTGACTGGGCAGCTGTGGATTGGTCCACTGGCACCATCCAATGGCTAACCTTGGTTGGATTTGACCTGCTCCCATGGTTTTGACGGAACGGCCTCACTGGCTCGTCGGCGGCAGAGAGCGCGCTCTGCGCCTCTCAGGACACGGCGACAACTCTACAGCACGCACAGGGGAAAGGACGGCCACGCGGAGGATCCTAGTGGTGTGGGCGGTGCTGGACGGCACCGTATGGCAGGGCTGGTCCCTGCTAACCGCCACGGGCGGTTCTGCCACCGCGGAAGATGCCGGCGCTGGCGAGACACGTCGCCACCGACGATTGCGCACGTCCAAACAACCGTGCGGTACACTGGATAAGAAGGAGGAGCAGGGAGCAAGGCACCAACACGTGCACTGACAAGATTGACGCCGCGGACTGACGAAAACGACAGTGTCTCTGAAACTAAAACTCTGAAATCTAAATTTGAACAGAAACAATGCACACCAACTGTTCGATGAAATGATTTGAGCACATGGAAGATTTTTCTTGAGCTAAGACTTGGTGAGGTGATCTCTTGATGCATCTGGAGACTGTCTGAAATATCTCAGAATTTTAGGAAAAAGAAAAGAATGAATTTCACCAAAAATGGCAAATTTGGTCCAAACTTGCAGCAAGCAAATTTTGTAAAATTTGAACTGTGGACTAACAGATCATGATGGATCTAGGTTGAGGGTACTAAGGACTAGCCAGAGGAGTTTAGTTGGGATCAAGATTCAAAGGAAATTTGGTAGTTCCTTTGTAAACCACCATAGTCAAAATAAATGACAAAAAATGATCTTGAAGATAGAATAAATAGAAATAAAATTTAAAAGAGGTTGAGACTTGCTGGAATAGGATGCTTGGCTTGATCCAGAGTGGGGAGGTGGGTTTTGGAAGAAAAAAATATTCTACATAGGCCATGGCAAAAGAGAAATTTTTAAATGGAAAGAAGTAATCCATAATTTTATAGGAATTATTTTTAATGGAAATGATTTGTAAAAACCCTCCAAAGTTACTTGCATTGAGCCAACATAAGATGAAAAACCCTTATGACCAAAGATCAAGATTTGGAAGAACCCATAAAAAAATACTTGTCACAAATGAAAATTTTGAGAAGGTTAGTCCCTTAGAAAAAAATTTAAATGACCTCCTTCCACTAAAATAAAGAATTTGATAAAAACCAAATCAAAATTTTTGGAGTGTTACTGTAATAGTAGTAGATGCAGAATCGTATCGGTCTACTTGTCACGGGTGTGATGCCTATATACATGATCATGCCTAGATATTCTCATAATTATTTGCTTTTCTATCAATTGCTCGATAGTAATTTGTTCACCCACCATAATACTTATGCTACCTTGAGAGAATCCACTAGTTAAACCTATGGCCCCCGGGTCTATTCTCCATCATATAAGTTTCCATCTACTTTATTTTGCAATCTTTACTTTCAATGTAAATCATAAAAATACCAAAAATATTTATCTTATTATTGTCATCTTTATCAGATCTCACTCTTGCAAGTGGCCATGAAGGGATTGACAACCCCTTTATCGCGTTGGTTGCGAGGTTCTTATTTGTGTGTGTAGGTACGAGGTGACTCGCGCGTGGTCTCCTACTGGATTGATACCTTGGTTCTCCAAAATTGATGGAAATAATTAAGTTGCTTTATTGCATCTCCCTTTCCTCTTCAAGGGAAACCAACGCAATGCTCAAGAGGTAGCAGAGAGATAGTAGAAATGGAAGGGCTCCCTGGAGGATCATCTCACATGTAAGGTAGACGTTGTCGGAGCCCTTGAATGGCCTTGACTGGGGCCTCTGGCTTCAGCAAGATCACCTTGGCACTACGTATTCTTCTGCTTCTTCCTCTTCATGCTCTATTTCTCTTTCTCCTCACCAGTTGGTGAAACCAAGTACATGATTAGCCTTCTATTTCTGAATTGGTTTTGTCGGTGAGGGAGTACAAGTGTACGAGTAAATAATATCATTATTATCTCATGGGAGTCGCAAAATAGAGATGAACACATGCATTAAATATCATTCTTACCTAAAGGAAGGTTATGGCGCCAATATGGATGATGAGGATTGGAACACACATCTCCCTTTGTGTAGTTCCACCAAAATGAATCCACTGTTCCATTCTGACATTACAGTTAAACAACACAAAATTCACTTCTTTTAAGAAGTGTTTTGTGTAGTGCATTAAAAGGTCACAACAGCAACCTGGTGAAATGGATATCCCTGTTTGTACAAAAAGCTACAATGGAAACAGTCAGAGTCTCAGACAAATACATGCAAAAACATTTGGCTAAACTTGTCATGGCTTATAAAAGTGGCATGGCTTCATTTTACCAGGGGCATTAGATTAAGAACAACTAAATATTTGGTATAAGGGCATGGGACAGTGGGTGCACCTGCAGTCCAGCACCATGTACCTAAACAGGGGCATAAAGTGGTGATTTAGAGTTTGTTGCCCCGAGAAACAAACATCCAAGAAACATATCTGGGTTGGTCCCATTTTTGTCCACTCTAGCCACCTACTCCTATATGTGGATAGCAAATCTAGTCCTGGTCATACCATTGTGTACAACATTACCCCGATATTTCCCTTTTCGACCAAGAGACCGGTTGGATGACTAGTCTGTACTACTTTCACCACCATTCCTTCCTGTTTCTACCAAGTCCGATGTACATATTAAATTCCCCCACCCCCACTTTATTTCTTGTTTGAACCAAGTACAAGATTCGACTCCATGAAGTAGCTTTACCTCTAACAATAGAAGAAAAAAAGGTGACGTTGGACCATCCGATCGAGACGGGCTGAGAGGTAGAAAATGATGCACATGCAGTGACATAGCAAGATGGGGAAGTAGAGCTAAGGCGGTTTCAAAGGAAGATATACCTGAAGGTCGTCGAGATGTGGATAGGTGGGCAGCGGGAAGCCGGATCCGCCCACACGGAGGACCTCCCGCGCCGGCGCTCGGCCAGAGATAATGGTGCGACTGGCAGTGGGTCTCATCCCTCACTGTCGACGACGGCCTAAATGCCGCCCCTCCTCCCCTTCACCGGCGGAGGGGGATACGTCTGGATCTGTAACCAGCGGTGAGGATAGAAAGACAGTGTTTTATGAAGGGAGAAAGACAATGTTACCACCGCTATCTTTTTTAGATCTGGAGAGGATGAGAGTGTGTGAATAGAGCAACCCTAGCAAGCAAGAACGGAGGCTCCGACCTATATATACGTAGTGGGGTAGTTTTCCTTTTTCACTCCATCAAAACAATCGTTTAAAATTGTGTACGTGCCAGGTCGCCATTTTTTTAATTGTTGATTGTTTTTTCAGATAGCTACCCGCTTATTCCAAGTGGTGTTACGGTGTGCTAGGTCACACTTTGTATCGTTCAAGTCTGGTACAAGACCCTCCATTAAATGAACAACCACCCCCTCATACAAATTGTGAACAAGCCCATGGCTAAAATTATTGGAAACGTGGGCTGCCCCAACATGCATTATTATTTATATTTTCTACTCCCTCCATTCCTAAATATAAGTATTTTTAGTCATTTCAAATGGACTACAACATACGGATGTATGTAGACATATTTTAAAGTATGGATTCGTTCATTTTGCTCCGTATGTAGTCACTTGTTAGAATCTCTAAAAAGACTTATATTTGGGAACAGATGGAGTATGTGGGAGTATCCTCAAAACAAAATGTGAGATTACAATATTTATTGGGCCCCTTTGTAATTGGTGCTAAATTTTGACCGAAGATTTAACTGACAAAATGTTGTTGCATGCTAACAAAAATTATATCATTTGATTTGTATTTGAACATAGTTTTAAATTATGTTATTTTTGTGACATGCATGAACATTTGGTTTATTAAATTTATAGTCAAAATTTGGCAAGGTGCATTAAATCAAAACATGCAAGTATCAAACTTTAACACAAGTATCTCTCAAATTCACAACTACTCAACTAGCACAACTTTAATATCACCATCTTTATATCTCAAAAGAATTATCAAGCATCAAATTTCTCATAGCATTCAACACACTCATAAGAAAGTTTTTACTATTCTTGAATACCAAGCATATTAGGATCATTTAAGCAAATTACCATGCTATTTAAGGCTCTCAAAATAATCTAAGTGAAGCATGAGAGATCAATAGTTTCTATAAAACAATTCCACCACCGTTCTCCAAAAAATATAAGTGAAGTACTGGAGCAAAACTCTATAACTCAAATGATATAAGCGAAGCATATAGAGTATTCTAACAAATTCCAAATCATGTATGGCTCTCTCAAAAGGTGTGTACAGCAAGGATGATTGTGGTAAACTAAAAAGCAAATACTCAAATAATAAAGGATGCTCCAAGCAAAACACATATCATGTGGTGAATAAAAATATAGCTCCAAGTAAAGTTACCGATAGAAGTAGATGAAAGGGGGGATGCCTTCCGGGGCATCCCCAAGCTTTGGCTTTTAGGTGTCTTTAGATTATCTTGGGGGTGCCATGGGCATCCCCAAGATTAGGCTCTTGCCACTCCTTGTTCCATAATCCATCAAATCTTTACCCAAAACTTGAAAACTTCACAACACAAAACTTAAAGTAGAAAATCTCGTGAGCTCCGTTAGAAAAAGAAAACAAAAGACCACTTCAAGGTACTATAATGAACTCATTCTTTATTTGGTGTTAAACCTACTGTATTCCAACTTCTCTATGGTTTATAAACTATTTTACTAGACATAGATTCATCAAAATAAGCAAACAACACATGAAAAACAGAATCTGTCAAAAACATAAGATTCTGTAGTAATCTGTAGCTAGCACACGATCTGGAACCCCAACAATTCTAAAATAAATTGCTGGACGTGAGGAATTTATCTATTAATCATCTTCAAAAAGAATTAACTAAATAGAACTTTCCAAATAAAAATGGTAGCAGTTCTCGTGAGCGCTAAAGTTTCTGTTTTTTACATCAAGATTAACAAGACTTTCCCCAAGTCTTCCCAACGGTTCTACTTGGCACAAACACTAATTAAACCCAAAAAACACAACCAAAACAGAGGCTAGGTAAATTATTTATTACTAAACAGGAGAAAAAATCAAGGAATAAAAATAAAATTGGGTTGCCTCCCCACAAGCACTATCGTTTAACGCCCCTAGCTAGGCATAAAAAGCAAGGATAGATCTAGGTATTGCCATCTTTGGTGGTAATTCTTCAATGAGGCATCTACCATCCTTAGGAATTTCTTTATTTTTATTGATTATCAAACTTTTAGGCACAAGATCGAGAAATTCATTTGTAACAAATGGTTCCTTAATGACAGGAAAAATATTAGGATGAATACTTATAGATTTGAGATCCGCAGTTTCTTTGCTAGAGGATTCACCTTTATTTTTAGGAACATAAATGAGCTTGGCAATTTTAGTTGGAGGACTTGGGGTATTCTTTACTGAAGAAAAATCGGTTCCCAAGTTGGTAATAATACCCTCAAGTTTATCAATTCAAGTGGAATCATGATTTATTCTTTCATTAACTATAGGTTCCTTCTATTTAATATTTTTCAAAGTTACTCCTAGTTTAGATCCATATTGGGTAATTTGGTTGTGGATCTTTTTATCGAAATTTTCAATCAACTCAATGGTAGCAACTTTATTTTCAATAATTTCAAGCTTTTGCATTACATGCTCCAAAGTTAACATAGTTCCATTAACCAAGAGAGGTGGTGAGCCAAATAAATCTATCATAGCCGTATAAGAATCAAAAGTGTGGCTACCCAAGAAATTCCCTCTGGTAATGGTATCAAGGACATATCTGTACCAAGGAGCAACACCAACATAAAAATTGCAAAGAAGAACGGAAGTAGATTGCTTCCTGGTAGATCTATTTTGAGCATTGCATATTCTATACCAAGCGTCTTTTAGATTTTCTCCCTCCCTTTGCTTAAAATTTAGAACTTCATTCTCGGGAGACAACGGAGGAGATAGAGGACTCGCCATAACGACAAGCAAATGTAAAAGATGCAAAGGGAAAAGAAAGGGAGGATAGAGAAAGAGAGGGTGAATAAAACAGCAAGGGTGAAGTGGGGGAGAGGAAAATGAGAGGCAAATGGCAAATAATGTAATGCGGGAGATAAGGGTTGTGATGGGTACTTGGTATGTTGACTTTTGCATAGACTCCCCGGCAACGGAGCTAGAAATTTTCTTGCTACCTCTTGAGCACTGCGTTGGATTTCCTTGAAGAGGAAAGGATGATGCACCAAAGTAGCATAAGTATTTCCCTCAGTTTTTCAGAACCCAGGTATCAATACAGTAGGAAGCTACGCGCGAGTCCCTCGTACCTGCACAAAACAAATAACTCCTCGCAACCAACGCGATAAGGGGCTATCAATCCCTTCACGGTCACTTACGAGAGTGAGATCTGATAGATATGATAAGATAATATTTTTGGTATTTTTTATGATAAAGATGCAAAGCAAAATAAAAGCAAAGTAAAGAGAAAAGTGAATAACTAAGTATTGGATGATTAATATGATGAAGATAGACCCGGGGGCCATAGGTTCACTAGTGGCTTCTCTCAAGAGCATAAGTATTTTACGGTGGGTGAACGAATTATTGTTGAGCAATTGACAGAATTGAGCATAGTTATGAGAATATCTAGGTATGATCATGTATATAGGCATCACGTCCGAGACAAGTAGACCGACTCCTGCCTGCATGTACTACTATTACTCCACTCATCGACTGCTTTCTAGCATGCATCTAGATATTAATTTCATGCAATAGAGTAACGCCTTAAGCAAGATGACATGATGTAGAGGGATAAATTCATGCAATATGGTAAAAACCCCATCTTGTTATCGTCGATGGCATCAATACAATACGTGCCTTGCTGCCCCTACTGTCACTGGGAAAGGACACCGCAAGATTGAACCCAAAGCTAAGCACTTCTCCCATTGCAAGCAAGATCAATCTAGTAGGCCAAACCAAACTGATAATTCGAAGAGACTTGCAAAGATAACCAATCATACATAAAAGAATTCAGAGAAGATTCAAATATTGTTCATAGATAATCTTGATCGTAAACCCACAATTCATCGTCTCAACAAACACACCGCAAAAAGAAGATTACATCGAATATATCTCCACAACAGAGGGGGGGAACATTTTATTGAGATCCAAAAAGAGAGAACAAGCCATCTAGCTAATAACTACGGACCCGAAGGTCTGAGGTAAACTACTCACACTTCATCGGAGAGGCTATGGTGTTGATGTAGAGGCCCTCCGTTATGGATTCCCCGTCCGACGGAGCTCCGAAATAGGCCCCAAGATGGGATGTCGTGGATACAGGAAGTTACGGCGGTGGAATTAGGGTTTTGGCTCTGTATCTGATCGTTTGGGGGTACGTAGGTATATATAGGAGGAAGGAGTACGTCGGTGGAGCATGAGGGGGGCCACGAGGGTGGAGGGCGCGCCTCGGGTGGGGGAGGGGGGGGTAGGCGCGCCCCCTACCTCGTGGCCTCCTCCTTTATTTCTTGACGTAGGGTCCAAGTCTCCTGGATCATGTTCGGTGAGAAAATCACGTTCCCGAAGGATTCATTCCGTTTGGACTCTATTTGATATTCATTTTCTTCGAAACCCTAAAATAGGCAAAAAACAGCAATTCTGGGTTGGGCCTCCAGTTAATAGGTTAGTCCCAAAAATAATATAAAAGTGGATAATAAATCCCAATAACGCCCAAAACAGTAGATAATATAGCATGGAGCAATCAAAAATTATAGATACGTTGGAGACTTTTCCGGGTGTCGCCTACAATGCCGGGAAGGAGAAGGATGGCGTCTGGCCAGCATGTGAGAAGTAGTAGTACTAGTATTTAGTGTGTGTGTGTGTGTGTGTGTGTAAGTACGAGCATGTACCAGTAATACTGTAGTTTTTGGAGCAAATTACCAGTACATTAGCCTAGACTCAATGGAAAAATTCCTATCCTATGCATCAAATGGCATCTCTTTCTCTATAGGAATTGGGATGCATGTCATCTCACTTCCTATGATTTTCATATTCCTATAAAATTCACATCCTATGAACGAAAGGAGGCCTCTACTGGAGTAACTACTATTGCTAGCAGTACTGTTGGTACAGTAGTTTTCTTGAAGAAGCGGAATTCAACGAAGTCATGATCGTTGCTTCGTCCGAGCAACTTCACAGTGGGAAAGGTTGGGCCTGTGATTTGATGGCTCATTAGTCATTTTTACTGTGGCATGACGACTGGGGTAACTCTCCCTTGGAGTTCTCTGTGCATGGCAAGTGGACCAGGATGGTCGACGTCCCACATGTTGGCGAACGAAAGTATTCTTTCCGATATTGAGGAGCAAGGAAACTGCATGGTATAGTATCACTGCTGATTTTTTCTAATGAATGCTAGTGTTTCAACTCTTACGACGAAGGAGTGCCAAACACGGCACGTGCTGGATGTCCCACACGTCAGCGAAAGGAGTGGGACATGAACAATGTGGTAGAGCGTCTCCACTTCTTCCACTTCTGGGTCAGAGACCACACGTAGTAGTACTAGTGGTATGAACGATACAAAGTGCAACCTGGAGAGAAAGACACGTCTAGTTGGAAGGTCTCGGGGTATACACGTAAACAAATATAAAACCTAATATGTGCCTCCAATTAATATGGTAGTAGTAGAGTACTTAGGCACGTACTCCATAACATCACCGTGCATTGCACGTACAACATTTAGTGGTACGTAGTAAGAGACAAATGCCTATATGCCACACATGTTCATACTATTTGTGCCTTTCTACTTCACTTACTGCGCTACATTACTCAGGTTCGTACGTCCACTCCTGGGTACTTGTCCGTCTCGTAGTTCTAGTCCCACGTGTTCTTTATAGATGGAACGATCCATATCATCGTAGTTAGTGTGGCTCCCCGCGATGGAGACTCATCCAAACTATGGCCAGCCTCGATACGAAGCAGTCCCGTGCACCGGGAAGCGGCGCGCTCTCGGCCGTCGCGCTGCTTCAAAGCCTGCGCCAGTGAGAAGTCGCCTCCGCTCTGGCCGGGCATTAATGCGGCACTGACACTCCAGGGCGACGCTGACCGTTTCACGTGGGAAGCGCGCGCTGGCAAGGGAGTATTGGTTTTGAACCGTTTTAGGTGTAGTACTGGTAGTTTGCAAAACTACTCAATTATTGCACTCAGTTTCCTAAGAAATTGTGGTAAAAACGTTACTCCACAGCCCGCTTCCCTTCTCCTTCCTCTTCCACCTCCCGTGCACGTTTATATCTCCGTCGTATCTAATTTTCCAAACACTTTTGCCCTTGTTTTGGACTCTAACATGCATGATTTGAATGGAACTAACCCGGAGTGACGCTGGTTTTAGCAGAATTGCCATGGTGTTATTTTTGTGCAGAAATAAAAGTTCTCGAAATGACCTGAAAATCAACGGAGAATTTTTTTGGAATATATAAACAATACTGGAAGAAAGATCCATGTCAGGGGGCCCACACCCTGTCCACGAGGGTGGGGTGCGCGCCCTACCCACACCCTGTCCACGAGGGTGGGGTGCGCGCCCTACCCCCTGGGCGCACCCCCTGCCTCGTGGCCCCCCTGACGCTCCACCGACCTCAACCTTGACTCCATATATTCACTTTCGGGGAGAAAAAAAATCAAAGAGAAGGATTCATCATGTTTTACGATACGGAGCCGCGGCCAAGCCCTAAACTCTCTCGGGAGGGCTAATCTGGAGTCCGTTCGGGGCTCCGGAGAGGGGAATCCGTCGCCATCGTCATCATCAACCTTCCTCCATCACCAATTTCATGATGCTTACCGCCGTGCGTGAGTAATTCCATCGTAGGCTTGCTGGACGGTGATGGGTTGGATGAGATTTATCATGTAATCGAGTTAGTTTTGTTAGGGTTTGATCCCTAGTATCCACTATGTTCTGAGATTGATGTTGCTATGACTTTGCTATGCATAATTCTTGTGACTAGGGCCCGAGTGCCATGATTTCAGATCTGAACCAATTATGATTTCATCAATATATGAGAGTTCGTGATCCTATCTTGCAAGTCTATAGTCACCTATTATGTGTTATGATCTGTTAACCCCGAAGTGACAATAATAGGGATACTTACCGGTGATGACCGTAGTTTGAGGCCTTAATATCCCTTAGTTACCAATAGGACCCCGCTGCCACGGGAGGGTAGGACAAAATATGTCATGCAAGTTCTTTTCCATAAGCACGTATGACTATATTCGGAATGCATGCCTATATTACATTGATGAACTGGAGCTAGTTCTGTGTCACCCTATGTTATGACTGTTACATGATCGATCGCATCCGGCATAATTCTCCATCACCGATCCATTGCCTACGAGCTTTTCCATATATTGTTCTTCGCTTATTTCCTTTTCCGTTGCTACTGTTACAATCACTACAAAACCCAAAAATATTACTTTTGCTATCGTTACCTTTTTTCACCATTACCACTACTATCATATTGCTTTGCTACTAAACACTTTGTTGCAGATATTAAGTTATCCAGGTGTGGTTGAATTGACAACTCAGCTGCTAATACTTGAGAATATTCTTTGGCCCCCCTTGTGTCGAATCAATAAATTTGGGTTGAATACTCTACCCTCGAAAACTGTTGCGATCCCCTATACTTGTGGGTTATCACACGTCCGTGGGAAGTAACCGGTCAACCCTTATATAGGAGTGCTAGCACAAAAAGATGCATGTATGACCACTAAAATTTCCAGATTAAAGCGCCATGTCGTTACCTTCGGCCGGGCCATGGCTACCGGGCGACGACGACCAGAGAAGAGGTGGCGGGAGGGGAATGAATGCAGCTATTGTTTGGGTTTGTCGTCCAGCTTAAATAAATGTGTGCCATCACGTGTACCCACGGGTGCACAAATTGTAACATATGTGTCTGCTTAGGTGGGCGTCATGTAACTGGTGTGTGTGTGAGATTCTGAGAGACAGAGTTTGTGTGTGCGACTCTACCCTTCGGACATGTACTCAACCTTTTGCATCGGGATATAAGTATAATGGTATTACACTTTAGCTAGTGATTTACGTGGCCATGTTAACGTGGTTGTGTAAAAAAATATCACTTCCTACTCGTGATTTGCGTTATATAATTACAAGCAAGATGCTCGTGCATTGCACAGAACATCAATATGCATTTTTTTACAAAACACCTGTTGTGATTGACCCATGCAGGAGCAATCCCATGTGTAAAAACTAATGATATCTTGAGAATTTTATCGGAAAACTGGTATCTCAAGAATTTCATCAAAAAAATGAAAGATGAGAGATAAGGTGAGGAGGAGTGGAGCGTGGTGGTGACTGGTGGTCGGACTGGGCGGAGGCATGGGGATGAACAGCGCCGGCAGGCGGTAGCGGCCACCATGCTAGATTGTTCCAAAGACATCCTTTTTTAATTGCTTAGTAATGAGGTTGTGGGAGATAAGGATGTGGAGAGAGGTGCGTGTATCTTTTGTAAAATTATCATAGTTTGCTTTCTATTCGTCAGATATAGATCGAACAGTCTATATTACAAGATGGCAGGCACACCATCATCACCAACTCGGTTTTTTATAAGAGCAGAGATGATAAGTTTGTTAACTACTAAAGTAAAGTGGAATTTGTCCATGTTATACAAGTAAATTAAGGTGATTGTTTATCATACGGGTAAGGTTGGACGAAGGGTGGTAGGAAGAAATGCTCTGCCTAGATCATGTGTGTGTGAGATGGAGTCTTAGTGTGTGCGTGTGTGTCTAGGGTGGGTGGGTGCGTGCATGCGTGTGTGTGTGTGAGGGAGAGAGAGATGGAGTCTTAGTATGTGTGGGGGGTGGGTGGGTGGGTGGGTGCATGCGTGTGTGTGGGGGGGGGAGGTGGGTGGGTGCGTGTGTGTGTGACACGGGGTCCTCGATGGCGGATGTAGTTTAAGTGTGCGTGGCTTCAACATAGAGAGGTGATGTGTATGGAAGAGGCCACCAACGTTGGGGTGTGAGAGAGAAAAGGCCCATAGAGAGGGAAGAGAAGGTGTCTGCGCGTGAGAGGAGTCGACATTGAGAGAACGTGTTTGTTCGAGAGACACCTATATCGATGGTGTAGGTAGGCGAGAATTAAATGAAGGGATGGTCTTATTAGTTTCGGGGATATAGGCGAAGAGTGAGAGGGGGTAGCTAGCAAGAGATTCTTAAGTGTGAGTGTGTGTTTTACCCATCCAGACGGAAGTTATGTGTGTTGGAAATATGCCCTAGAGGCAATAATAAATTGGTTATTATTATATTTCCTTGTTCATGATAATCGTTTATTATCCATGCTAGAATTGTATTGATAGGAAACTCAGATACATGTGTGGATACATTGACAACACCATGTCCCTAGTAAGCCTCTAGTTGACTAGCTCGTTGATCAATAGATGGTTACGGTTTCCTGACCATGGACATTGGATGTCGTTGATAACGGGATCACATCATTAGGAGAATGATGTGATGGACAAGACCCAATCCTAAGCCTAGCACAAGATCATGTAGTTCATATGCTAAAGCTTTTCTAATGTCAAGTATCATTTCCTTAGACCATGAGATTGTGCAACTCCGGATACCGTAGGAGTTCTTTGGGTGTGCCAAACGTCACAACGTAACTGGGTGGCTATAAAGGTACACTACAGGTATCTCCGAAAGTGTCTGTTGGGTTGGCACGAATCGAGACTGGGATTTGTCACTCCGTGTAAACGGAGAGGTATCTCTGGGCCCACTCGGTAGGACTTCATCATAATGTGCACAATGTGATCAAGGAGTTGATCACGGGATGATGTGTTACGGAACGAGTAAAGAGACTTGCCTGTAACGAGATTGAACAAGGTATCGGGATACCGACGATCGAATCTCGGGAAAGTATCGTACCGCTACACAAAGGGAATTGTATACGGGATTGATTAAGTCCTTGATATCGTGGTTCATCCGATGAGATCATCGTGGAACATGTGGGAGCCAACATGGGTATCCAGATCCCGATGTTGGTTATTGACCGGAGAGTTATCTCGGTCATGTCTGCATGGTTCCCGAACCCGTAGGGTCTACACACTTAAGGTTCGATGACGCTAGGGTTATAAGGAATAGATATACATGGTTACCGAATGTTGTTTGGAGTCCCGGATGAGATCCTGGACATCACGAGGAGTTCCAGAATGGTCCGGAGGTAAAGATTTATATATGGGAAGTCCTGTTTTGGTCACCGGAAAAGTTTCGGGTTTTACAGGTAACGTACCGGGACCACCAGGAGGGTCCCGGGGGTCCACCAAGTGGGGCCACCGGCCCCGGAGGGCTGCATGGGCCAAGTGTGGGAGGGCACCAGCCCCAGGTGGGCTGGTGCGCCCCCCCACAAGGGCCCAAGGCGCCTAGGGTTTGGGGAGGGGGCGCGCCCACCTAACCTGGGGGGCAAGTTTCCCCTCTCCCCCCCTTGGCCGCCCCACTAGATGGGGTTTCGGGGCTGGCCGCCGCACCTAGGGTGGAACCCTAGGTGGGGCGCACCCCCTCCCTCTCCCTTATATATACTTGAGCACTTGGGGGGCTGCCAACAGATGAGTTTTGACTCCTTCATGGCGCAGCCCTACCTCTCTTTCTCCACATATCTCGCGGTGCTTGGCGAAGCCCTGCTGGATCACCATGCTCCTCCACCACCACCACTCCATTGTGCTGCTGCTGTATGGAGTCTTCCTCAATCTCTCCCTCTCTCCTTGCTGGATCAAGGCATGGGAGACGTCACCGGGCTGTACGTGTGTTGAACGCGGAGGTGCCGTCCGTTCGGCACTAGGATCTCCGGTGATTTGGATCACGACGAGTACGACTCCTTCAACCCCGTTATCTTGAACGCTTCCGCTTAGCGATCTACAAGGATATGTAGATGCACTCTCCTTCCCCTCATTGCTGGTTTCTCCATAGATAGATCTTGGTGACATGTAGCAAATTTTTTGAATTTCTGCTACGTTCCCCAACAGTGGTATCAGAGCCAGGTTTATGCGTAGTTTCTATGCACGAGTAGAACACAAAGTAGTTGTGGGCATTGATTTTGTTCAATATGCTTACCGTTACTAGTCCAATCTTGATTCGGTGGCATTGTGGGATGAAGTGGCCCGGACCGACCTTACACGTACTCTTACGTGAGACTGGTTCCACCGACTGACATGCACTAGTTACATAAGGTGGCTAGCGGGTGTCTGTCACTCCCACTTTAGTCGGATCAGATTCGATGAAAAGGGTCCTTATGAAGGGTAAATAGCAATTGGCATATCACGTTGTGGTTTTTGCGTAGGTAAGAAACGTTCTTGCTAGAAACCCATAGCAGCCACGTAAAACATGCAGACAATAATTAGAGGGCGTCTAACTTGTTTTTGCAGGGTACACTATGTGATGTGATATGGCCAAAGGATGTGATGAATGATATATGTGATGTATGAGATGATCATGTTCTTGTAATAGGAATCACGACTTGCATGTCGATGAGTATGACAGCCGGCAGGAGCCATAGGAGTTGTCTTAATTTATTTATGACCTGTGTGTCAACATAAACGTCATGTAATTACTTTACTTTATTGCTAACCGTTAGCTATAGTAGTAGAAGTAATAGTCGGCGAGACAACTTCATGAAGACACGATGATGGAGATCATGATGATGGAGATCATGGTGTCATGCCGGTGACGATGATGATCAAGGAGCCCCGAAGATGGAGATCAAAAGGAGCAATATGATATTGGCCATATCATGTCACTATTTGATTGCATGTGATGTTTATCATGTTTATACATCTTATTTGCTTAGAACGACGGTAGTAAATAAGATGATCCCTCATTAAAATTTCAAGAAAGTGTTGCCCCTAACTGTGCACCCTTGCGAAAGTTCGTCATTTCGAAGCACCACATGATGATCGGGTGTGATAGATTCTTAGGTTCGAATACAAAGGGTTTTGACGATCCAGGCATGTACAAACATGGCCTCGGAACACATGCAAAACACTTAGGTTGACTTGATGAGCCTAGCATGTACAGACATGGCCTCGGAACACAAGAGACCGAAAGGTCGAGCATGAGTCGTATGGTAGATACGATCAACATGAAGATGTTCACCGATGATGACTAGTCCGTCTCACGTGATGATCGGACACGGCCTAGTTGACTCGGATCATGTAATCACTTAGATGACTAGAGGGATGTCTATCTGAGTGGGAGTTCATAAGATGAACTTAATTATCCTAAACATAGTCAAAAGGTCTTCACAAATTATGTTGTAGCTCGCGCTTCAGTTCTACTGTTTAGATATGATCCTAGAGAAAATTTAGTTGAAAGTTGATAGTAGCAATTATGCGGACTAGGTCCGTAAACTGAGGATTGTCCTCATTGCTTCATAGAAGGCTTGTGTCCTTAATGCACCGCTCAGTGTGCTGAACCTCGAACGTCGTCTGTGGATGTTGCGAACATCTGACATACATATTTTGATAACTACGTGATAGTTCAGTTAAACGGTTTAGAGTTGAGGCACCGAAGACGTTTTGAAACATCGCGAAACATATGAGATGTTTCGAGGGCTGAAATTGGAATTTCAGGCTCGTGCCCACGTCAAGAGGTATAAGACCTCTGATGTGACACCCCAAAAATTTGGCCTTGTTTGAATGAATTAAATTTTTTGCCAGGAATTAAAACTTTGAATTTCTGAGCTCCATTTTGATTTTTAAATCATTTCCTTCCCTGTTATGATGAGTTTTTCCCAAAGAGAAAACTTTTCAAATATGTCATTGGACATATTTAATCTCTCAAGAGAAACTTTCCCTTATTTAATATAACTAATTAAATAATTAAGTTGCTTGATCTTTACTTTCTTGAAAATGGTTTTTCAAGGTTAAATGGCCATATTTGAACTACAACTATTTGATAGATCAACTTAAAATTCCCACAAAAATTTGGAGATGTCATGTGATGTTATTCAATAACTTTTGTGCAAAAACATCTTTATTTTATGAAATATTTTGAGCTCTACAACCAATTTTGTTCTCTGGTCCAGTGGGCAATTTTGCACTACAAGTCATTTAAATAATTCTTTCTAGCCTCCAGCAAAATTATGGGATATTGGTAGTAACATATGATTCAACTTTATGCAAAAACCCTGTGTTGTTATTTGAAAAATTTGAGTGAATCAACCTCATTTTCATTCTGGTCCAGCCTTGTGATTTCTACTGCAACCCTATTTAATTTTGCTCCAATGATCTTGTGCTTTCTCCCACTTGTATATAGCCCTACAAAACCCCTAAATCCAGGAGCATGTACCCATTGGATTAATTTTGGTTCATGAAATAATGTCATTTATTTCCTGTCCAGAATTGAAGTTTTGCAAAACTTGCACTAACAAGTTTCTGATTTTGGCCAACTAACCTCACCACTCTCTCTTGCATCTAAAGAGACCCCAATCTGGAAGTTTTGGCCACCCCAAGAGATGCCTAGGTGCATGTGGCATTCTATCGAGCAACCTATAGGCATGACCAGTTTTGACATGAGTTTTGGCATTGCACTGTGAGCTTGCACCTTTGATCAAACTAGCATGTCCACTAGGCTCCCAGTTGCCCCTAGCCTGGGTCTGTTAATTGCCAGCCTCACCCAACCTCTGTAGCAGGCTGTGGCAATTCGTCGAGCATGTTTCGTGCGTGCTCTGGGCGCGCCCAGAGCATGCGTTTGGCACGCACGTGCGCCCGAGCCGCCGCGTCCCGCCCCGCACTTACTCCAGTCCGTGACCGACCGTAGCCAGCGCGCCATGTCCCCTTCTGCACCCCACGAACCCCGCAGCCCTCGCCACGTCTCCGGCAAGCCAACAGCTAGCCGCCACCACCGCCCGACAGCTCCTGCGCTGGCCAGCGCCGCCCAAGCCACCTCCGCTCGCCAGCTCACCCTTGGAGCAGTAGCCGCTCGTCCGCTAGCTCCTGTCGCCATCCCCAGCCTCGCCATGATGCCCTGCAGCTACAGAATGGCGGTCGCCGGAGAGCTTATCCACGGCCGCCGCAGATCCGCCTTGCCACGCGTATAAAAGGAGCCCCGAGCTCATCTCCGCACGCAGGCAGTCCCAAGCCACCTCCCGAGGACCCCCATTGGAAGCCAATCGACCCGGGGAGGCCTCCTTCCTCATCTCCGGCAACCGCGGCCGCCGCCACTGCCCCGGCCATTCCGGCACCACCAGGGCCTCCCCCTCTCCCTTCTCTTCGCCAGGAACCTTCTCATCCTTCCGTGAACACATCCCCCTACTCGATTTTGATCGGGAACCACCGTAGCCCCAAAACCACTCTGCTCCCGAAGCTCCCCTCCGCCGATGACTCTTTCCACCCCCGTCTACCCAGCGACCACCGGAAGGACCGCCTCAGTCTCGCGGATGCATCCAGACCCTCTGGAACCCACGGGGAGCCGCCGTTCACCGGCGACGATCGCCGTTGCCTCGCCTCCGTTCGGGCAGAGGAAGAGGAGGGAGGGATAGACTGGTCAAACCTGACCAGTGGGCCCTCTGGACCCACTGTCAGCGACCCCGTGCCTGTCCACGTGGGATTATGTGAAGGCGTAATTCCCCCCAGTACGTTTACCCTGCACCGAAAGCGTATTCTATCTGAAGCGTTTTCTTTTATACATTTAATTTAAAAACAGATTTTGACCACAGCTTTGACTGTCTATAACTTTTTAAGTATAACTCAAATGAATTGATTCTTTTTCCTACCTTCATCAAATTTGGTCCAGTTTATTTTAAGATTTATTTGAAAATTTTCCAAACAACTTTTTTGTACTGTTTTTGAAATATGTGTTAATTCAAAGATACTTTTAAAATAGGATTTTGGAGAGAGAGAAGAAACTTTCAAAAGTTTTGGAGAGCACCTCACCCCTCCACAACTTAAAGGCAAGCATTCTGAACCCTGGCATAATGTTTTTGGTGTGTTATTTGACACGTTTATAACACCACCTTACTTCGGAGGACTTGTTATTTCATGTGACATGATCATTTGCATGGAAGCATATTAGTGATTTCCTTGCTGTTGGAATGAATATACTTGTGATGGTGATCATCCTCATGTGCCTTGCATGCATGCCGAAAAGGAATCCGGGAAAGCCTCTGCCTTGGGTAGGAGTGAGCTTGTCGCCGGTCCCCGTCGGGACGGTTATGTCCGGTATGGCATGGTAAGGTATATTGAGTGGTGATTTTGTTGAGTGATATATATTTGTTTACATGTCATGCAGGGAACTTATAAACCTCCTGAGTCGACCGTAGACCGAGTCTTGTTTCCAGTAACCCCCATACTTGCTATGTACTACCACTTGTCCCTGCCGCAGGTAGGGTATGGTCCAGTAAGTCGTCAACCCCTTTCAAGCACACACCGTACAGAGAGGCCATGGTGGAAGATATCGGTTGTAGCCGGTAGGCATGCCACCTGGTCCGGGGGCATGGGTGTTTCCGGTTGAGACCGAGAGGGGAGGCCACCCCTTAGAGCGCGCGATATAAATTTGATCCCATGCTACGCGAGGTTGTAGCCTGCCCACTTAGAGTTTTGCTTAATAAGTGTCGTGGGTGATTCCAGACACCGATGAGTTAAGCTGGTGTGTGCAAGTTAGGCGTGTTTTCAACTAAAAGGCCGTAGACGGAATTAGTCCCGATGGACTAAAGGAATCCGTTACTTGTGGGTAAAGAGTACACCCTCTGCAGAGATTAAACCTATTCGAATAGCCGTGTCCATGGTTAAGGATTATAGTCTGGGATGGGTCAAGTTTTGTTCTTAGTGTCGGTCTTCGGAGGAGATATTGTTAAACCAAACTTGGATACCGACTGATGACATGTGAGAACCATGATTATTATTTTATGATGGACTAACCCATTGCATTATTGTATTATCGAGTATCCCTGGGATGGTTCTACCTCCTGGATATTCATTGTGATTATTTACTCTCAAGCCTTTTTTTTGTGGTGTCGCTCAGACGCCCGACTGTGGCATTTCTTTTTAAGCCCTTTATGTGGTGTCGCTCAGACGCCCGACTATGGCATTTCTTTTAAGGACTTTATGTGGCGTCGCTTAGACGCCCGACTGTGGCATTCCCTTTAAGCCCTTTATGTGGTGTCGCTTAGACGCCCGACTGTGGCATTTCCTTTAAGCCCTTTATGTGGTGTCGCTTAGACGCCCAACTGTGGCATTTCTTTTTAAGCCCTTTATGTGGTGTCGCTTAGACGCCCGACTGTGGCATTTCCTTTAAGCCCTTTATGTGGTGTCGCACAGACGCCCGACTTCGGCATTTTATTTCCCACTCCATTATTGCTTATTCATGTTGCATATAAATAACCTGCTTGCATGCATAAAAGGTATTTTATTTATGACTAACGATGTGATCATAGAATATTTTAGTGCATGATTATCAATTATATTATCCCAGTGTTCATAATGTTTGCGAGTACATTCCAAGTACTCACTGGCTTGTCCCTGGCTATTGTCTTGGCCAGATTTCTGCATGGAGAGGAGCGTTGCGGTGACAGCCCCGGAAACTAAGCAACGGTGATAGCAGCCTCGCGAAGATAGGAGTTAACCTGGTCAGCTGTTCCCGTGGGAAATGGAGTCCCATACACTGATGATTCACAAACCGCTTCCGCCATCGACCACTAGAAAACCATTTGATGTACTCATAAGCCACAATGGTCTTGTACTACACATTTTGTACTTTTGCTTGGAATTTCTGTAACAAGTTGGTGCCTCATCATCTAACAGTAATCCTGGGGCTGGTGAGCACAACGGTCTTTTTCTGGAAATTTTATACCCGGAAAAACCGGTCGTGACAGACTTGGTATCAGAGCCAGGCTGACCATTGGCTAATCCTATCTTAGCCGGGTCTATAAACTTAGGCAAACCAACCCACCAAACCATAACCAAACCCCAGCCAAGCTTCTCGTGCAAGATAGCCACACAGTGACCCAACACCTTTTTGGCAGTCGGTGCCCAACCTATCAACCTAACTTGTCACTCATGCGCCAGTGACCGGCCCCTAAATAGTCCTTTCTCGCAAGCGTGCAAAGGAAGACTCCGTCCCCTTTTTCCTATAAAAAGGGGCACTCTAGCCCCAACACAGCACAACACAACCTCTACCCCAAACCGAGCCACAATGCCTGGACCCGTCGTGCACAATGAGACCACAGCAACCAACCTTGGAGGCTTTGTGACCATACTCGCAAACCTCACCCGTCGTGCCTATGCATTAGAAGAGCCCCCAGAATATGTTGTGTACCAAGGACCCATGAGCGGTGAGAGCCGTCAATTCTGGGCCACTGTGCACATTTATGGTAGGGGACTAGAGCCCGAGCGCCCCTACAGGTTCACCGAAAGGACGACTTCCTTTGAGCTTCAAGCCATCCAACTAGCTGCTCGAGAGGCTATAGTTCATCTCCGGCACTTGTCGCCCAGAGTTAACTGTCGCTCGTTCCACTACTACCCCAGACGTGACGGGTATTTTAGACCACCCCAAGTTGCCAACGGAGATCACGAGACGGATCCTGCATTGTTGCACCTAGTGCATTATGTAAGTGCACTAGAGGAACTGTGCGATCAAATCACTATCGATCCAATCACAGCTCGTGGAGAGCTGGTCCGTCGAGCCCTGGCGAGGGAAGAGAACGAGCCCAACGTCGACAACCCAGTTGTGCTGTTTGGACACCCGATCGAGTCCCTAAGGCCTGCCCCAGCCATAAGCCAAGGTGCTGCGATAACCCCAGAGGTGCTTCGACGCATATTGGGAGCACACTCCAACGGGATTGTGGCCAACAATCCCCGAGATGATCCTCATCGCTACCCCGAGCCTGCAGCCCCTCAACCCACTCCAGCTAATTCCGATGACGAGACCCGTGGAGGAGCCTCAAGGCACGCCCGCTTGGATGTAAACGAGGTAGACTAGGTCACCCGAGTTGTATCAAGTCCCAGTGTACCCTCGCTTTGTAACCGTGTGGCCTCGTATTTAAATGCCGCATGTTGTCGTGCCTCTATTTTAATAGTGGCCTTGCCTAGATACGCCAGTATGCAGTATAAGATTTCTATCCCGGACACAGTTACCAAAAACTTCCTTGACAACCCCCCACAGTAACACATCACTATAGTGAAATGTGTGAATCTGTGGCTTGACCTCGACCCTTGGAACAGAGCTGAAAATTTTCTTTACCATTCACCACGGTAAAAATGACCCAGCTTTGGTGCTATAAAAAGGCCACCGCGTGACCTTGCCAAGCATCTCTCACCTTGTGCACCACCCTCACAACCATTTCCTTGCCATGCCGAGCCCTAGCATTTATCTGAGAACCCCAGATGCAACCCCAGGTAGTTTTGTCAAGATATTGCGGGATTTTACCTCCAGTACCATGGGCGCTACCCAGCCACCCCAGTACGAGCTGTTCAAATCAAGAATTACCCCTTCCACCTCGAGATATTGGGCAGCAGTGCACATCCCTCCCGTAAACTCAAACCAAGACCCAACGGAGGTCTCCTTCGTGGGGAATTCTATGCCAACCTCACAGATGGCCATAGAAGTTGTTGCATACGAAGCGCTTGCTCGCCTTCGATTCGCGGTACCCTATGCCAGCGAACGAGGGTATTATTACTTCCCGAGCCATGCAGCGCCCGGAGGAGTGACATCTTTTCCCGGTGGACGAATTGAGAGAGACCCGGTCCTAGCCAACCTTGTCCAGTACGTCATTGCTCAAGAGCGTTTAACCCAACATGTGATGGGTTATCTCCAGAGCCTTGCAGATTTAAATCCTCAGATCGCCATCGGCAGAGCACTAAGGCCCGACCAGGAGAGACACGTGCATCGATTGGTCAATCCACATTCCCCGATAGAAGAGGAGTGTATCCCAGTACCAGAGACGTTTTCTAGGGACCCCATCCAGTTACCGTTTCCATTTTAGAAGTTGCTGCGGTGTTCGTTATTGCGACATTTAATTATGTGTGTGACTTATGCGTGATGCCCTGAGTTTGTATGACAAGTCAATTAATTGGCTTCTACTAATGTGCGTAGTTTTTGTTGTGGTTTATGCTCCTTTAAATTAACTGTTTTTCCCTCGCAAAATCCAGGAGTGAGATTTCATTTCCCTGAGTTGCTACATCTGCCCCTTCTCACGACGTGGATTATTTAATTTCACACAGCACCACGCAACAGACTCACAACCATTACCATTCGAACACATACACTGTTTGCAAAACTTTGCAACGGTGTTACATCCAGCTAATCACCCCCTAACAACAGTTAGCACCCAGCACACCCCATCTACTCCTTGTGATCACCACCACCGCGGAGAGCCAACACCCGAGCAGCAGCGTCGCAACGATCGTCGAGGATCATCGCGCACAGGAGCACAAAGAGCCCAAGTAGTGTCGCCAGCCCTCCAAATATCAGAATCACAAACCAGTCCGGCATCGCCTCCGCCATTGGAGCCTCACCCGAGCTTCTGTAAGCAGTAATGGAGAAAGAAGGAGGAGGAGAAGTGAGGCCAGGTGTGAGGAAGAAGAGAGAGGCACCCCGTCCGTTTTATAGCTCGAGCTCGGTGTACGGTGGGCGAAGTCCACCAACGCTGCTCGTTGCCGATCGCCGGTATTCGGAGTCGAATCCGCGAGCAGTGCCGACAGCGCGCTAGCCCGCGAGGTGAGTGCACGCTGCACGGGCAGCTAGCACGCCGCGCACTACCGCGGTACGGCCTAGATGTCCTACGCGCTAGGCGTCACCGGTGGAGAAAGCGCGCGGGAGAGAGGAAGAAGAGAGAACCAGAGGGAGAAGAAGAGACTGACAGTGGACCCCGGGTCCACCTGTCGGCCAGAGAGAGCACTGTACTCTTGGGTACGACCAGCGTATATTTAAATTTAGGAGTTATTCTAAATTTATATCCAGCGTAGAAATCTCACGATTTTGTCCCGAACCGTAGACTTTTCCACGCGGCACCAGTTTTCACACTGTGGTTTTTTCACCACTTATTGCCCCCTCACTGTAGCCACATTTTTACTGCTTATTGTTCTTCTTAAAACAGCTTTTAACAAATCTCGAGGACGAGATTTTTGTTAAGGGGGGTAGTGTTGTGACACCCCAAAAATTTGACCTTGTTTTAATGAATTAAAAATTTTGCGAGGAATTAAAACTTTGAATTTCTGAGCTCCATTTTGATTTTTAAATCATTTCCTTCCCTGTTATGATGAGTTTTTCCCAAAGAGAAAACTTTTCAAATATGTCATTGGACATACTTAATCTCTCAAGAGAAACTTTCCCTTATTTAATATAACTAATTAAATAATTAAGTTGCTTGATCTTTACTTTCTTGAAAATGGTTTTTCAAGGTTAAATGGCCATATTTGAACTACAACTATTTGATAGATCCACTTAAAATTCCCACAAAAATTTGGAGATGTCATGTGATGTTATTCAATAACTTTTGTGCAAAAACATCTTTATTTTATGAAATATTTTGAGTTCTACAACCAATTTTGTTCTCTGGTCCAGTGGGCAATTTTGCACTACAAGTCATTTAAATAATTCTTTCTAGCCTCCAGCAAAATTATGGGATATTGGTAGTAACATATGATTCAACTTTATGCAAAAACCCTGTGTTGTTATTTGAAAAATTTGAGTGAATCAACCTCATTTTCATTCTGGTCCAGCCTTGTGATTTCTACTACAACCCTATTTAATTTTGCTCCAATGATCTTGTGCTTTCTCCCACTTGTATATAGCCCTACAAAACCCCTAAATCCAGGAGCATGTACCCATTGGATTAATTTTGGTTCATGAAATAATGTCATTTATTTCCTGTCCAGAATTGAAGTTTTGCAAAACTTGCACTAACAAGTTTCTGATTTTGGCCAACTAACCTCACCACTCTCTCTTGCATCTAAAGAGACCCCAATCTGGAAGTTTTGGCCACCCCAAGAGATGCCTAGGTGCATGTGGCATTCTATCGAGCACCCTATAGGCATAACCAGTTTTGACATGAGTTTTGGCATTGCACTGTGAGCTTGCACCTTTGATCAAACTAGCATGTCCACTAGGCTCCCAGTTGCCCCTAGCCTGGGTCTGTTAATTGCCAGCCTCACCCAAGCTCTGTAGCAGGCTCTGGCAATTCGTCGAGCACGTTTCGTGCGTGCTCTGGGCGCGCCCAGAGCGTGCGTTTGGCACGCACGTGCGCCTGAGCCGCCGCGTCCCGCCCCGCACTTACTCCAGTCCGTGACCGACCGTAGCCACCGCGCCGTGTCCCCTTCTGCACCCCACGAACCCCGCAGCCCTCGCCACGTCTCCGGCAAGCCAACAGCTAGCCGCCACCGCCGCCCGACAGCTCCTGCGCTGGCCAGCGCCGCCCAAGCCACCTCCGCTCGCCAGCTCGCCCTTGGAGCAGTAGCCGCTCGTCCGCTAGCTCCTGCCGCCATCCCCAGCCTCGCCACGATGCCCTGCAGCTACAGAATGGCGGTCGCCAGAGAGCTTATCCACGGCCGCCGCGGAACCGCCTTGCCACGCCTATAAAAGGAGCCCCGAGCTCATCTCCGCACGCAGGCAGTCCCAAGCCACCTCCCGAGGACCCCCATTGGCAGCCAATCGACCCGGGGAGGCCTCCTTCCTCATCTCCGGCAACCGCGGCCGCCGCCACTGTCCCGGCCATTCCGGCACCACCAGGGCCTCCCCCACTCCGTTCTCTTCGCCAGGAACCTCCTCATCCTTCCGTGAACACATCCCCCTACTCGATTTTGATCGGGAACCACCGTAGCCCCAAAACCACTCTGCTCCCAAAGCTCCCCTCCGCCGCGAAGCTCACCGCCGATGACTCTTTCCACCCCCGTCTACCCGGCGACCACCGGAAGGACCGCCTCAGTCTCGTGGATCCATCCAGACCCTCTGGAACCCACGGGGAGCCGCCGTTCACCGGCGACGATCGCCGTTGCCTCGCCTCCATTCGGGCAGAGGAAGGGGAGGGAGGGATAGACTGGTCAAACCTGACCAGTGGGCCCTCTGGACCCACTGTCAGCGACCCCGTGCCTGTCCACGTGGGATTAAGTGAAGGCGTAATTCCCCCCAGTACGTTTACCCTGCACCGAAAGCGTATTCTATCTGAAGCGTTTTCTTTTATACATTTAATTTAAAAACAGATTTTGACCACAACTTTGACTGTCTATAACTTTTTAAGTATAACTCCAAATGAATTGATTCTTTTTCCTACCTTCCTCAAATTTGGTCTAGTTTATTTTAAGATTTATTTTAAAATTTTCCAAACAACCTTTTTGTACTGTTTTTGAAATATGTGTTAATTCAAAGATATTTTTAAAATAGGATTTTGGAGAGAGAGAAGAAACTTTCAAAAGTTTTGGAGAGCACCTCACCCCTCCACAACTTAAAGGCAAGCATTCTGAACCCTGGCATAATGTTTTTGGTGTGTTATTTGACACGTTTATAACACCACCTTACTTCGGAGGACTTGTTATTTCATGTGACATGATCATTTGCATGGAAGCATATTAGTGATTTCCTTGCTGTTGGAATGAATATACTTGTGATGGTAATCACCCTCATGTGCCTTGCATGCATGCCGGAAAGGAATCCGGGAAAGCCTCTGCCTTGGGTAGGAGTGAGCTTGTCGCCGGTCCTCGTCGGGACGGTTATGTCCGGTATGGCATGGTAAGGTATATTGAGTGGTGATTTTGTTGATTGAAATATAATTGTTTACATGTCATGCAGGGAACTTATAAACCTCCTGAGTCGACCGTAGACCGAGTCTTGTTTCCAGTAACCCCCATACTTGCTATGTACTACCACTTGTCCCTGCCGCAGGTAGGGTATGGTTCAGTAAGTCGTCAACCCCTTTCAAGCACACACCGTACAGAGAGGCCATGGTGGAAGATATCGGTTGTAGCCGGTAGGCATGCCACCTGGTCCGGGGGCATGGGTGTTTCCGGTTGAGACCGAGAGGGGAGGCCACCCCTTAGAGCGCGCGATATAAATTTGATCCCATGCTACGCGAGGTTGTAGCCTCCCCACTTAGAGTTTTGCTTAACAAGTGTCGTGGGTGATTCCAGACACCAATGAGTTAAGCTAGTGTGTGCAAGTTAGGCGTGTTTTCAACTAAAAGGCCGTAGACGGAATTAGTCCCGATGGACTAAAGGAATCCGTTACTCGTGGGTAAAGAGTACACCCTCTGCAGAGATTAAACCTATTCGAATAGCCGTGTCCATGGTTAAGGATTACAGTTTGGGATGGGTCAAGTGTTGGTCTTAGTGTCAGTCTTCGGAGGAGATATTGTTAAACCAAACTTGGATACCAACTGATGACTTGTGAGAACCATGATTATTATTTTATGATGGACTAACCCGTTGCTTTATTGTATTATCGAGTATCCCTGGGATGGTTCTACCTCCTGGATATTCATTGTGATTATTTATTCTCAAACCCTTTTTTTTGTGGTGTCGCTCAGACGCCCGACTGTGGCATTTCTTTTTAAGCCCTTTATGTGGTGTCGCTCAGACGCCCGACTGTGGCATTTCTTTTAAGCCCTTTATGTGGCGTCGCTTAGACGCCCGACTGTGGCATTTCCTTTAAGCCCTTTATGTGGTGTCGCTTAGACGCCCGACTATGGCATTTCTTTTTAAGCCCTTTATGTGGTGTCGCTTAGACGCCCGACTGTGGCATTTCCTTTAAGCCCTTTATGTGGTGTCGCAGAGACGCCCGACTGCGGCATTTTATTTCCCACTCCATTATTGCTTATTCATGTTGCATATAAATAACCTGCTTGCATGCATAAAAGATATTTTATTTATGACTGACGATGTGATCATAGAATATTTAAGTGCATGATTATCAATTATATTATCCCAGTGTTCATAATGTTTGCGAGTACATTCAAAGTACTCACTGGCTTGTCCCTGGCTATTGTCTTGGCCAGATTTCTGCATGGAGAGGAGCGTTGCGGTGACAGCCCGGGAAACTAAGCAACGGTGATAGCAGCCTCGCGAAGATAGGAGTTAACCTGGTCAGCTGTTCCCGTGGGAAATGGATACCCATACACTGATGATTCACAAACCGCTTCCGCCATCGACCACTAGAAAACCATTTGATGTACTCATAAGCCACAATGGTCTTGTACTACACATTTTGTACTTTTGCTTGGAATTTCTGTAACAAGTTGGTGCCTCATCAGCTAACAGTAATCCTGGGGCTGGTGAGCACGACGGTCTTTTTCTGGAAATTTTATACCCGGAAAAACCGGTCGTGACATCCGACGATTTGCTTAGCCTGCAAACTAAGGGAGAAAAAGCTCAATTGTTGAGCTTGTGCTTAGATTGTCTGAGTACAACAATCATTTGAATCGAGTGGGAGTTGATCTTCCAGATGAGATAGTGATGTTTCTCCGAAGTCATTACCACCAAGCTGCTAGAGCTTCGTGATGAACTATGATATGTCAGGGACATATATGATGACCCTTGAGATATTCGCGATGTTTGACACCACAAAAGTAGAAATCAAGAAGGGGCATCAATTGTTGATGGTTGGTGAAACCACTAGTTTCAAGAAGGGCAAGGGCAAGAAGGGATACTTCATGAAACGGCAAATCAGCTGCTGCTCTAGTGAAGAAACCCAAGGTTGAACCCAAACCCGAGACTAAGTGCTTCTATAATAAGGGGAACAGCCACTAGAGCAGAATTACCCTAGATACTTGGTAGATGAGAAGGCTGGCAAGGTCGATAGAAGTATATTGGATATACATTGTGTTAATGTGTACTTTACTAGTACTCCTAGTAGCACCATGGTATTAGATACCGGTTCGGTTGCTAAATGTTAGTAAACTCGAAATAAAAGGATGCGGAGTAAACGGAGACTAGCTAAAGGTAAGCTGGCAATATGTGTTGGAAGTTTTTCCAAGCATAATGTGATCAAGCATCACACGCTCCCTCTACCATCGAGATTGGTGTTTGCGCTGAGCATAGACATGATTGGATTATGTCTATCGCAATACGGTTATTAACTTAAGGAGAATAATGGTTACTCTGTTTATTTGAATAATACCTTCAATGGTCTTGCACCTAAAATGAATGGTTTGTTGAATCTCGATCGTAGTGATACACATGTTCATGCCAAAAGATATAAGATAGTAATGATAGTACCACCTACTTGTGGCACTGCCACGTAAGTCATATCGGCATAAAATGCATGAAGAAGCTCCATGTTGATGGATCTTTGGGCTCACTCATTTTGAAAAGTTTGAGACATGCGAACCATGTCTATTGGTGTATATGCATGAAGAAACTCCATGCAAATGGACCGTTTGGACTCACTTGATTTTGAATCACTTGACACATGCAAATCATACCACATGGGCAAGATGGCTGAAAGCCTCGTTTTCAGTAAAATGGAACTAGAAAGCCACTTGCTGGAAGTAATACATTTTGATGTGTGCAGTCCAATGAGTGTTGAGGCATGTAGTGGATATCGTTGTGTTCTTACTTCACAGATGATTTGAGTAGATGTTGAGTATATTTACTTGATGAATCACGAGTCTGAATTATTGAAAGGTTCAAGTAATTTCAGGGTGAAGTTGAAAGATCGGCGTGACAAGAGGATAAAAGATCTTTGATATGATCATAGAGATGAATATCTGAATTACGAGTTTGGCACAGAATTAAGACATTGTGGAAATTGTTTCACAACTAATACAACCTAGAACACCATAGTGTGATGGTGTGTCCGAACATCATAACTGCACCCTATTGGATATGATGCATACCATGATGTCTCTTATCGAATTACCATGATAGTTTATGGGTTTAGGCATTAGAGACAACCACATTAACTTTAAATAGGGCACCACGTAATTCCGATGAGATGACACCGTATGAACTATGGTTTAGAGAAACCTAAGCTATCATTTCGTAAAAGTTTGGGGCTGCGACGCTTATGTGAAAAAGTTTCAGGCTGATAAGCTCGAACCCAAAGCGGATAAATGCATCTTCATAGGACACCCAAAACAGTTGGGTATACCTCCTGTCTCAGATCCGAAAGCAATAAGGGATTGTTTCTAGAATCGGGTCCTTTCTCGAGGAAAAGTTTCTCTCGAAAGAATTGAGTGGGAGGATGGTGGAGACTTGATGAGGTTATTGAATCGTCTCTTCAACTAGTGTGTGGCAGAGCACAGGGAGTTGTTCCTGTGGCACCTACACCAATTTAAGTGGAAGCTTAGGATAGTGATCATGAAACTTCAGATCAAGTCACTACCAAACCTCGTGGGATGACAAGGATGCGTACTACTTCAGAGTGGTACGTAATCCTGTCTTGGAAGTCATGTTGCTAGACAACAATGAACCTACGAGCTATGGAGAAGCGATGGTGGGCCTAGATTCCAAAATGGCTCGAGGCCATATCATCTGAGAGAGGATGCATATATGAAAACAAAGTGTAGACTTTGGAAGAACTACTTGATGGTCGTAAGGCTGTTAGGTACATATGGATTTTTTTAAAAGGAAGACGGACAATGATGGTAAGTATCACCATTAAGAAAGCTCGACTTGTCGTTAAGATGTTTTCTGACAAGTTCAAGGAGTTGACTACGATGAGACTTTCTCACTCATAGCGATGCTAAGAGTCTGTTGGAATTATATTAGCGATTACTGCATTATTTATGAAATCTTGCAGATAGGATGTCAAAACATTGTTTCCTCGACGATTTTCTTGAGGAAAGGTTGTATGTGATACAACCGGAAAGTTTTGTCAATCCTGAAAGATGCTAATAAGTATGCAAAGCTCCAGCAATCCTTCTAAGGACTGGAGTAAGCATCTCGGAGTTGGAATGTATGCTTTGATGAGATGATCAAAGATTTTGGGTGTATACAAAGTTCATGAGAAACTTGTATTTCCAAAGAAGTGAGTGGGAGCACTATAGATTTTCTGATGAATATATGTTGTTGACATATTGTTGATCAGAAATGACATAGAATTTCTGGAAAGCATATACGGTTATTTGGAAAGTGATTTTCAATGAAAGCCTGGATTAAGCTACTTGAACATTGAGCATCAAGATCTATAAGGATAGATCAAAACGCTTAATGGTACTTTCAAATGAGCACATACCTTGACAAGATCTTGAAGGTGTTCAAGATGGATCAGTCAAAGAAGGAGTTCTTGCCTGAGTTGTAAGGTATGAAGTTAAGACTTAAAGCTCGACCACGGTAGAGGAAAGAGGAAGGACGAAGGTCGTCCCCTATGCTTTTGTCATAGGATCTATACGGTATGCCATGCTGAGTACCGCACCTGATGTGTGCCTTGCCACATATCTGGCAAGAGGGTACAAAGGTAATCTAGGAGTAGATCACTAGATAGCGGTCTAAATTATCCTTAGAGGAATAAGGATATGTTTCTCGGTTATGGAGGTGATAAAGAGTTCGACGTAAAGAGTTACGTCGATGCAAGCTTAACACCTATCCCGATAGCTCTGAGTAGAGATACCGGATACGTATAATGGAGCAACAATTTAGAATAGCTCCAAGTAGAACAGTTATTTGAAATGGCTCCAAATGTAGCGTAGTAGCTGCATCTTCAAGATGACATAGAAATTTGCGAAGTACATACGGATCTGAATGTTGCAGACCCGTTGACTGAAACCTCTCTCACAAGCATAACATGATCAAACCCATAACTCTTTGGGTGTTAGTCACATGGGGATGTGACCTTGAGTGTTAATCACATATCGATGCGAACTGGATTATTGACTCTAGTGCAAGTGGGAGACTGTTGGAAATATGCCCTAGAGGCAATAATAAATTGGTTATTATTATATTTCCTTGTTCATGATAATCGTTTATTATCCATGCTAGAATTTTATTGATAGGAAACTCAGATACATGTGTGGATACATAGACAACACCATGTCCCTAGTAAGCCTCTAGTTGACTAGCTCGTTGATCAATAGATGGTTATGGTTTCCTGACCATGGACATTGGATGTCGTTGATAACGGGATCACATCATTAGGAGAATGATGTGATGGACAAGACCCAATCCTAAGCCTAGCACAAGATCATGTAGTTCGTATGCTAATGCTTTTCTAATGTCAAGTATCATTTCCTTAGACCATGAGATTGTGCAACTCCCGGATACCGTAGGAGTGCTTTGGGTGTGCCAAATGTCACAATGTAACTGGGTGGCTATAAAGGTACACTACAGGTATCTCCGAAAGTGTCTGTTGGGTTGGCACGAATCGAGACTGGGATTTGTCACTCCGTGTAAACGGAGAGGTATCTCTGGGCCCACTCGGTAGGTCATCATCATAATGTGCACAATGTGATCAAGGAGTTGATCACGGGATGATGTGTTACAGAATGAGTAAAGAGACTTGCCGGTAACGAGATTGAATAAGGTATCGGGATACCGACGATCGAATCTCGGGCAAGTATCGTACCGCTAGACAAAGGGAATTGTATACAGGATTGATTAAGTCCTTGACATCGTGGTTCATCCGATGAGATCATCGTGGAACATGTGGGAGCCAACATGGGTATCCAGATCCCGCTGTTGGTTATTGACCGAAGAGTTATCTCGGTCATGTTTGCATGGTTCCCGAACCCGTAGGGTCTACACACTTAAGGTTCGATGATGCTAGGGTAATAAGGAATAGATATACATGGTTACTGAATGTTGTTCGGAGTCCCGGATGAGATCCCGGACGTCACGAGGAGTTCCGGAATGGTCCGAAGGTAAAGATTTATATATGGGAAGTCCTGTTTTGGTCACCGGAAAAGTTTTGGTTTTATCGGTAACGTACCGGGACCACCAGGAGGGTCCCGGGGGTCCACCAAGTGGGGCCACCGGCCCCGGAGGGCTGCATGGGCTAAGTGTGGGAGGGGACCAGCCCCAGGTGGGCTGGTGCGCCCCCCCCCACAAGGGCCCAAGGCGCCTAGGGTTTGGGGAGGGGGCGCACCCACCTAACTTGGGGGGCAAGTTTCCCCTCTTCCCCCCTTGGCCGCCCCACTAGATGGGGTTTTGGGGCTGGCCGCCGCCCCTAGGGTGGAACCCTAGGTGGAGCGCACCCCCTCCCTCTCCCTTATATATACTTGAGCACTTGGGGGGCTGCCAACAGATGAGTTTTGACTCCTTCATGGCGCAGCCCTACCTCTCTTTCTCCACATATCTCGCGGTGCTTGGCGAAGCCCTGCTGGATCACCATGCTCCTCCACCACCACCACGCTGCTGTGCTGCTGCTGGATGGAGTCTTCCTCAACCTCTCCCTCTCTCCTTGCTGGATCAAGGCATGGGAGACGTCACCGGGCTGTACGTGTGTTGAATGCGGAGGTGCCGTCCGTTTGGCACTAGGATCTCCGGTGATTTGGATCACGACGAGTACGACTCCTTCATCCCCGTTCTCTTGAACGCTTCCGCTTAGCGATCTACAAGGGTATGTAGATGCACTCTCCTTCCCCTCGTTGCTGGTTTCTCCATAGATAGATCTTGGTGACACATAGGAAATTTTTTGAATTTCTGCTACGTTCCCCAACAATGTGCACACAAGAAGAGAACGATTCTATGTGGCGTTAGGGTTGAGGGTAATTAACTATGTATGGAGACATAGGGACCTTGAACGTGCATGTGCGAGAGGTATACATGTATACGTGGATCTGTGTGTGTGCGCACGCGCATGATCGAGATAAAAGAAAGAAGACATAAGTCATAAGATCAACGACATGGGAGAGACGGATCGGTATGACAATATGCATGCATGTGAGAGTGCAGGGAAGAAGGCCCAATAATTGAGCATGTGTTTTTTCCTTTAAGAGATAGTGGCGTGGGCTGGAGCATGCATCTATGGCGAGCAGAGGGAGTGAGACACAAGGATTGTGCAAAAGAGATCAACCTATAAAATGCATGTATAGAGAGGCATATATAGTGTGGGTGATAGGAAGCAAGAGTGCATGCGAGAAATAAATGTTGAGGGAGAAACTACAGATAGATATAGTGATGGAAATGCTAGCTAGAGGGACATAGGCTAGTTTGAGTGTTGGAGACGACCGCCGGGTGGTTCAGAGGGTGAAGTTATGTGTGTGTGAGAGAAAGATAAAAAGAGGGCACTTGACTGCATGTAGAGAGAAACATACATAGTGTTCGTGATAGGAAGCAGGAGTGAGTGCGAGAAAGAAGGTTGATGGAGAAATAGATAAATAGAAAGATAAAGATGCTAGCTAGTGTGCGTTAGAGATAGGAGTCGAGTGGATCAGAAGGTTGATTTATGTGTGTGGGTGTGAGAGATATGGAGAAAGGGTGCATGTGACTCACACACAAACAAATATCGGAGAGAAATGAGATCCCGAGAGACGGAGTTTTGTGTCTGCGAGAGAAAAAGATATTTCACAACGAGAGTGATAGCTAGAGAGACATATGA
This sequence comes from Triticum aestivum, assembly GCF_018294505.1. Classification (NCBI taxonomy): domain Eukaryota; kingdom Viridiplantae; phylum Streptophyta; class Magnoliopsida; order Poales; family Poaceae; genus Triticum; species Triticum aestivum. The sequence continues at coordinate 529,871,878 of NC_057809.1, read as the reverse complement.
GGGAACGCAAGATATATCTAGAGAGAGAGAGTGTGTGTGAGTGACATACAAGAGAATGGTGGAGAGATATGAGACCCTGGGAGACAGACTTTGTGTTTGTGTGTGAGGAAGAGTCGTAGGTTCTCATACCTAAGGAGCGAAACACATCTCTGTGTGAGAGGGTGTGTGCGAGTGGCATACACGGGAATAGTAGAGAGAAATGAGACCCCGGGAGACGAAGTTTGTGTTTGTGTGAGAGAAAGATATTTCACATGGAGAATCATTGTTAGAGACACATAGCAGGGAGCGAGATATACTCAGAGAGAGATAAAGTGATGGAGGTCGAGGGAGAGAGTACCGTCAGTGTGTTACAAAGATAAAATATCATTGTCGACATACAGGTAGCACGAGAGGTACTCGAGAGAAGATGAACGCGTATAGGTCTAGAGAGATACTCCTATATAAGCATGAGTGATAGCTATATGAGACGAATATCTGGATTAAAGGGGATTCAAATATTTAAACTGGAGATCACAACATTGATAATATCATAACGCAAATTGGTGTATCAAACATGCATATTCATTTCAATTTGCGGACACGTGTAATGTTATATAGTTTATCAATGTTAGTGATCCATAGATTCTGTAATTAGAGACAATGCATGATTTATATGCAATTAATGTCTAAATGGGATACACTATATGTTGCATGTGTGAAACACATTATACATGTTCGAGAAGTAAAAAAATAAAAACCCACATGAAACACACATTAATTGGAGACAGTTAGCGAGGAATGCGTACATTGGATTTCAACATAAAGTGGTTTCAAATATTTGAAAATCCAAATTAAGATGGATACGTCCTTATGAATCTGAGATTATCCCATTTGTAAACCATATTTACGTATAAAGGGTGTTGTGCTTTTGAAAGTATATATATATATAAATATAATGATGTATATAGAATTTTATTCTAATCGAAAATGGTTCCTGCCCGAACAAAAATAGAATACAAACTGGATTCGAATTGAGTTGGCACGGCAAACATGCACTCTTTCTCTACAAAAATTTGAATGAAGTGGGGAAAGTCGCAGTAACCGCCCAAAACCAAAATCTACGAGATGGAAATTACTGCCTATCCCTGCCACGCAAAGCCCATCGTCTTGATTTCTATAGGTTTCGATAGGGGTAGGTTTGTAATTTCACTGAAACGTGACATAACCGCCTCTCACCCAGATTCATACACGGTGGGCGCCAAAACACAGTGTCTCCTCGGCCGAAATCGACTCCCTCCCTGATTCATACACGGTGGGCGCCAAAAACAAACTCTCGTCAGCAAATATTCGGTGTATGCAAGATTACCGTCATATCCGACTAATATTGCTGTGATGTAGGAAATTTTAAACGGGGGCTAAGTTTGTAAATTTCCTCGCATTTGAGACAAGCGCGCCCTGAAGACATGGATCTCCCTTCCTCTCTCCCTTCATTTCCCCATTCGTTCTCCGTGGGCGCCAAAACACCCTCTCCACCCCAGCCTCCTCCGTCCGCCACCCCATCCACCGCCTTCCTCCTCCACCATGTCAGAGCTGAAACCCCGAAGCTCTTGGCCATTACAAGAGATCGACCTCTCGCATCCATGGCTTTAGACCGGGATCCTTGCATCCCGTCCTCTCGCTTCATCCCCACCGTCGTCCACCTTGCCGGCGCCGCTCCCACGACTGTCTCGTCCACCACGCCCCACCACCACCGTATCTCCTCCTAGATCCGCTTCCACACTGCCGAGTGCCATCTCTACCACAACACCGTCAAATTCTTAGTAGATGCATACACGGCGCTACCCCAGAGACGGTACTCTTTCGTATCTGCTCAACTTATTTATCACAGCAAGAAAATAGATCACCACTGCTTTACTCTGATTTCTTGTCCATCACTTACTTGTTAGTTGAAAGCAAACATTGGTAATGAAGTTACCTTTGTCCGGTTTGCACCTTCAGATCCGCCATGGCACGCTCAACACTATACTCTCAATGCTTATGGTTTTCCCCTTTTATATTCCACACTAGTTAAATGACAGTAGACTAAATTTCAAAATTGGGTCAGTCGATTTTTGAGAGCTCACCAGAGTTCGCCAGTGCGAAGGAAGGGGCTCGGGTGGGGATAGTGGTTGTGGGGGCGGTGGGGGGACCTCGCCGAATGAAGAAAACTTGACGCGGGTGGGGGCGGGGGTGGCGGAGGAACACAGGCGGTGGGGGCCGGTGGTTCGGCCGGTGGCCCGTGCAGTGTTCTGTATGGGAAGCACAGTATGTTCATTGTCAGGAAGGGGAACAGGGACATCTGCAGTCGACACCTCTATTGGGCCAGTTCTACTAAATGATTTCGCACTTCGAGTTGCTCTACCATAATACCCCAGAAATGGTGGGAGCCGCGCGGTCTTTGATAGACTAAACTGATAGTAACATCTGTGCGCCTTCAAATGAATAGAACTAGCCTGTAGGTGATTGATAGGCTACATATTAGTAGCGGCAAAACCCTATGTTTTCCAGCCAGTTCCGCTTTCCTGATTTATTTATGGTCGTTATGGTGTACCCTGATGACCCACAAGTGTAGGGGATCTATCGTAGCCTTTTCGATAAGTAAGAGTGTTGAACCCAACGAGGATCAGAAGGAAATGATAAGCGGTTTTTAGCAAGGCATTTTCTGCAAGCACTGAAATTATCGGTAACAGATAGTTTGGTAATAAGGTAATTGATAACGGGTAACAAATAGTAAAAGTAAATAAGGTGCAGCAAGATGGCCCAATCCTTTTTGAAGCAAAGGACAAGCCTGGACAAACTCTTATATAAAGGAAAGCGCTCCCGAGGACACATGGGAATTATCATCAGGCTAGTTTTCATCACGCTCATATGATTCGCGTTCAGTACTTTGATAATTTGATATGTGGGTGGACCGGTGCTTCGGTATTGTCCTTCCTTGGACAAGCATCCCACTTATTATTAACCCCTATTGCAAGCATCCGCAACTACAACAGAAGTATTAAGGTAAACCTAACCATCGCATGAAACATATGGATCCAAATCAACCCCTTACGAAGCAACGCATAAACTAGGGTTTAAGCTTCTGTCACTCTAGCAACCCATCATCTACTTATTACATCCCAATGCCCTCCTCTAGGCCCAAACAATGGTGAAGTATCATGTAGTCGATGTTCACATGACACCACTAGAGGAAAGACAACATACATCTCATCAAAATATCGAACGAATACCAAATTCACATGACTACTTATAGCAAGACTTCTCCCATGTCCTCAGGAACAAACGTAACTACTCACAAATCATATTCATGTTCATAATCAGAGGGGTATTAATATGCATAATGGATCTGAACATATGATCTTCCACCAAGTAAACCAACTAGCATCAACTGCAAGGAGTAATCAACACTACTAGCAACCCACAGGTACCAATCTGAGGCTTTGGGACAAAGATAGGATACAAGAGATGAACTAAGGTTTGAGATGAGATGGTGCTGGTGAAGATGTTGATGGAGATTGACCCCCTCCCAATGAGAGGATCATTGGTGATGACGATGGTGATGATTTTCTCGGCAGAACAGCTCCGCCGGAGCCCTAGATTGGTTCCACCAAGGTTCCTCCTCGTGGCGGCAGAGTTTCTTACCGAAATCTTGCTTATGATTTTTTCCTCGATGAAAGACTCCATATAGCCAAAGATGGGCTTCAGAGTGCTGCCAGTTGTCCCACGAGGCAGGGGGCACGCCCCCACCCTTGTGGACGGTGGGTGGCCCCCCTCTGGTACTTCTTTCGCCCAATATTTTTTATATATTCTGAAACGTGCTCCCGTGAAGTTTCAGGACTTTTGGAGTTGTGCAGAATAGGTCTCTAATATTTGCTCCTCTTCCAGCCCAGAATTCCACTTGCCGACATTCTCCCTCTTCGTGTAAACCTTGTAAAGTAAGAGAGAATATGCATAAGTATTGTGACATAATGTGTAATAACAACCCATAATGCAATAAATATCGATATAAAAGCATGATGCAAAATGGACATATCAACTCCCCCAAGCTTAGACCTTGCTTGTGCTCAAGAGAAAGCCGATATCGATAAATATGTCCACATGTTTAGAGATAGAGGTGTCGATAAAAATAAAATACAGACATGAGGGCATCATGATCATTTTTAGAACATCAACATATACATATATTGTCATATGATCTCTTATGATAAAGTAACAATTCAATCACAATTTCAAGTATGAATCAGAAACTTCATTGAGAACCAACAAACTATAATACAGTCATTGAGGCAATTGCAATTTATCATAACATCAAAAAGAGTCAATAAGAGCTTTTCATCAAGTCCACATACTCAACCATCATTTGGTCTTTCACAATTGCTAACACTCACGCGATATTTATGGTTACGAAGTTTTAATCGGATACACAGAAAGATAGGGGCTTATAGTTTTGCCTCCCAACTTTTTACCTCAAGGGTAATGCCAAAAATAATAGTTCATGAAAACTCACATCCAACTAGCTATATATATCAGGATCTTTCCAACACATTGTGCTTGCCAAAGGATAAAATGTAAAAAGGAAAGGTGAAGATCACCATGACTCTTATATGAAGTATAAGACAAGAATAAAAGATACGCCCTTCGCAGAGGGCAGCATAGGTTGTCATGTGCTTTTATGGTTGGATGCACAAAGTCTTAATGCAAAAGAACGTCACTATATTGCCACTTGTCATATGGACCTTTATTATGCAGTCCGTCGCTTTTATGTCTTCCACATCACAAGATCGTATAAAGCTTATTTTCTCCACACTAATAAGTCATACATATTTAGAGAGCAATTTTTATTGCTTGCAATGATGGCAACTTACTTGAAGGATCTTAGTCAATCCATAGGTAGATATGGTGGACTCACATGGCAAAACTGGTTTTAAGGAAATTTCGAAGCACAAGTAGTATCTCTACTTGGTGCAAAGAATTTGGCTAGCATGAGAGGGAAAGGCAAGCTCAACATGTTGGATAATCCATGACAATATAATTTATTTTAGATCTAAGAAAACATAACCCATTACGTTGTCTTCCTTGTCCAATGTCAACTCTTTAGCATGTCATATTTTAATCAGTGCTCACAATCTTAAAAGATGTCCAAGATAGTATATTTGTATGTGAAAACCTCTCTTTCTTTATTCCTTCCAACTAATTGCAACGATGACCAAAACTATGCTTGTCAACTCTCAACAATTTTTATTCATCATACTCTTTATATGTGAAGTAATTACTCTCCATAAGATCCATATGATCTCTTTATTTCTTTTTATTCTTTCTCTTTTATTTAATTCCCTCAAGATCATAGTAAGATAATCAAGCCGTTGACTCAACACTAATCTTTATTATATATAGCTCACGAACTCGATTGCATAGAAGGATCATAAAGCAAAACTAAAAACTAGATCATACTAAAACTTTATTCTACTAGATCAAGATATTACCAAAAGGATCAAACTAAGAAAAATGGTAAATATAAAAGTGTGATGGTGATACGATACCGGGGCAATCCCCCAAGCTTGGCAGTTGCCAAGGGGAGTGCCCATACCCGATACTCAGTTCTTCTTTGTTGGTGAAGAAGGTGTTGGTGATGATGGATAGTCGCACATCGAGCGTAGGAGATCCTCCAATTTGCGGATAATGTCCTTGCGTGCGATGATATGCTCCTTCAACAAAATATTTTCACTTGTGAGATACTTGTTTTGAATGCAGGCTAACTCAATCATCTTGAAAGCTTCATTCTCCGTCGGGGTAAAGAGATTGTGATGAGGTTGAAGGATGTCTTCTTCTACTACTGCTGGAACTTGATCCCCCATGGCCTTTTTGATCCCACCATCCTTGTTGATCTCTCTGGGCTCTTCTCTCTTCAGCTGTATCTTCATTAGCTAAGCATCGTTATCCTGATTGTTGGAGGAGGAGGGAGACGACATGATGCCTGGCCTTGACAACCCTGGCAGAAAATAGCTTGAAAAAAGGAGATATTTGCATGGTACGGTGGTCAAAATCTTTGGGAGATTATATAATAAATTTTTACCGACCAAAAGAAGTGTCGTGCAAGAAAACAGAGTCCGGAGAGCACACGAGGTGCCCATGAGGTAGGGGGCACGCCCTACCCCCTCGTGTACGCCTCGTGTCCTTCCCGGACTGCTTCTTATTTTCCTATTTTCTTAAATATTCCAAAATGGAGAAAAATTGCCATTAGAACTGTTTTGGAGTCGGTTTACTTACAGTACCACGTACCTATTCCTTTTCGGAGTCTGAACCATTCTAGAAAGTGTCCCTTATGTATTCCTCCGGGGTTACGGTTTCAATAACATTACTTTCAACATTTATGGGATTACCTGAGATATAATGTTTTGATTCTTTAACGGTTCACCACCCTCGGATTTGTGCCTTCGAAGTTGTTGATTTTCATGGCATCGGAACGGTAAACCTCCTCAATAACGTAAGGACCTTCCCATTTAGAGAGGAGTTTCCTGCAAATAATCTTAAACGAGAGTTTTATAACAATACATAATCACCTACCTTAAACTCACGTTTTTGTATCCTTTTGTCGTGCCATCTTTTAACTTTTTGTTTAAACAGTTTGGCGTTTTCATAAGCCTGGGTTCTCCATTCATCAAGTGAGCTAATGTCAAAAAGCCTCTTCTCACCGGCAAGTTTGAAATCATAATTGAGATCTTTAATGGCCCAATATGCCTTATGTTCTAGTTCGAGAGGTAAGTGACAGGCTTTACCATAAACCATCTTATACTGGGACATACCCATAGGATTTTTATATGCAGTTCTATAAGCCCATAATGCATCATCAAGTTTCTTGGACCAATTCTTTCTAGATCTATCAACAGTCTTTTGCAAAATTAATTTAAGCTCTGTATTGCTCAGTTCTACTTGACCACTAGACTGTGGGTGATACGGAGATGCAATTCTATGATTAACATCATACTTAGCAAGCATTTTACGGAAAGCACCATGAATAAAATGTGAACCACCATCATTCATTAAATATCTAGGGACTCTAAACCTTGGAAAAATGACTTCTTTAAGCATCTTAATAGAGGTGTTATGATCGACCCTACTAGTTGGAATATCTTCTACCCACTTAGTAACGTAATCAACAGCAACTAAAATATGTGTATACCCATTAGAGGAAGAAAACGGTCCCATATAATCAAAGCCCTAGACATCAAATGGTTCAATAACAAGTGAATAATTCATAGGCATTTCTTGTCGTCTACTATTATTACCAAGTCTTTGACATTGATCACAAGAGAAGACAAAATTATGGGCATCCTTGAAGAGAGTAGGCCAATAAAAACCGGATTGCAATACCTTATGTGTAGTTCTGTCTCCAGCATGGTGTCCTCCATAAGCCTCGGAGTGGCACTTGCATAGGATCTATTCCAGTTCATGCTTAGGTACACAATGTCTAATAACACCATCTACTCCTTCTTTATAAAGATGTGGGTCATCCCAAAAGTAATGTCTTCAGTCATAGAAGAACTTTTTCTTTTGTTGGTATGTGAAACTAGGTGGTATAAATTTAGCAACAATATAATTAGCATAATCACCATACCATGGAGTAGTATGAGAAGAATTTATGATAGCTAGTTGTTCATCAGGAAAGCCATCATCAATAGGTAGTGGGTCATCAAGAACATTCTCTAACCTAGAAAAGTTGTCTGCCACGGGGTTCTCATCTCCCTTTCTATAAATAATATTCGAATCAAATTCTTGTAGCAAGAGAAGCCATCTAATAAGTCTAGGTTTAGCATCTTTCTTTTCCATAAGATATTTAATAGCAGCATGATCAGTGTGAACAGTTACTTTAGAATCAACTATATAAGGTCTGAACTTATCATAAGCAAATACAACTGCTAAAAATTCTTTTTCAGTACTAGCATAATTTCTCTGGGCACTGTCTAGAGTTTCACTAGCATATTGGATAACATTTAATTTCTTATGAACTCTTTGTCCTAGAACAGCCCCCTACAGCATAATCACTAGCATCACACATAATTTCAAATGGTAAATTCCAATCAGGAGGCTGAACAATAGGTGCAGAAATCAAAGCTTTCTTAAGTATTTCAAATGCTTCTACACAATCATCATCAAAGACAAAAGGAACATCTTTTCGTAAGAGATTAGTTAGAGGCCGAGAAATTTTAGAGAAGTCCTTAATGAACCTCCTATAAAATCCGTCATGACCAAGGAAGCGTCTTATACCTTTAATGTCCTTAGGACACGACATCTTTTCAATAGCATGAACTTTAGCTTTATCAACTTCAATACCTCTTTCAGAAATTTTATGCCCCAAGACAATACCTTCATTAACCATAAAGTGGCACTTCTCCCAATTCAAGACAAGATTAGTTTCTTCACATCTCTGCAAAACTTGATCAAGGTTGCTTAAGCAATCATCAAAAGAAGTTCCATAAATAGAAAAATCATCCATGAATATCTCAACCATCTTTTCACAAAAGTCAGAGAATATAGTAGTCATACATCTTTGAAAGGTAGCAGGTGCATTGCATAAACCAAAAGGCATACGTCTATAAGCAAAGGTACCGAAAGGGCAAGTAAAAGTTGTCTTTTCTTGATCCTCTTTGGACACAGGTATTTGAGAGAAAACAGAATAACCATCTAGGAAGCAAAAATGTGTCTATTTGAACAATCTTTCTAGCATTTGATCAATAAAAGGTAAGGGCAATGATCCTTTTTAGTAGCTTTATTTAATTTGCGGAATTGTTTGTGGGATCAATTCATCTTTATCATTAGGAACAACAGTAATACCTCCCTTCTTAGGGACACAATGGACAAGACTTATCCACTGACTATCAGCAATGGGATAAATTATACCTGCCACCATAAGCTTTAGTATTTCTTTTCTTACCACTTATTTCATCTTAGGATTTAACCATCGTTGGTGATCAACAACCGGTTTAGCATCCTTTTCCAGTTTTATTTTGTGCTGGCATAGAGTGGGACTAATGCCCTTAAGATCATCAAGAGTATATCCTATAGCAGCACGGTGCTTCTTTAGAGTTTTCAATAATTTCTTTTCTTCATGCTATGAAAGGTTAGCACTAATAATAACAGGATATATCTCTTTCTCATCAAGATAATCATATTTAAGAGTATCAGGTAAAGGTTTAAGCTCAAACATGGGATCACCCTTGGGTGGAGGAGGATCCCCTAGGATTTCAACAGGCAAGTTGTGTTTCAAAATAGGTCCCTGTTTAAAGAATACTTCATCTATTTCCCTTCTTTCAGTCATAAACATATCATTTTCATGGTCTAGCAAATATTGTTCTAAAGGACCAGTAGGAGGCACGACAATAGAAGCAAGACCAAAAATTTCATCTGTACTAGGCAATTCTTTATCATGGGGTTGTCTATGAAATTTAGCAAAATTAAACTCATGAGACATATCCCCCAAACCAATAGAAACATTATCCTTATTGCAGTCTATCTTAGCATTAACAGTATTCAAGAAGGGTCTACCAAATATAATGGGAAAAATGTCATCTTGTGGGGAGCCAAGAAAAAGAAAATCAGCAGGATATTTAACTTTCCCACACAAGACTTTAACATCTCTAACTATCCCAACTGGTGAAATAGTGTCTCTATTGGTAGGTTTAATAGTAACATCAATTTCCTCTATCTCAGCAGGTGCAATATCATGCATAATTTCTTTGTATAAGGAATGAGGTATTTCACTTGCACTAGCATCCATATCACATAAGCCATGATAGAAATGATCTCCTATTTTAACAGAAATAACATGCATGCCTATAACAGGTCTATGTTTATTTTTAGTGTCGGGTCTAGCAATTCTAGCAGCTTCATCACAGAAGTAAATAACATTAATAGGTGCAACTACTTTTACTTCAATGGGAGGATTATATTTAAACCACTTCTCCTTAGGGAGATCAACATGAGTAGCAAAGGATTCACAGAAAGAAGCTACTATCTCAGAGTCAATTCCATATTTAGTGCTAAATTCACGGAAAGCTTCGGTATCCATAAAAGATTTAACACAATCAAACTTAGGTGTTATACCTGACTCCTTACCTTCGTCGAGGTCGCAATCTTCAGAGTTGCGTTTAATTATTTCCAATAAATCCCATTTGAATTCAATAGTCTTCATCATAAAAGAACCAGTACAAGAAGTATCGGGCATGGAGCGATTAATGAGAGAAAGCTGAGCATAAAATTTTTGAATTATAATTTCTCTTGAGAGCTCATGATTGGGGCATGAATATAACATTGACTTAAGCCTCCCCCAATCTTGAGCGATGCTTTCTCCTTCGTGAGGCCAAAAATTATATATATAATTATGATCACGATGAACAAGATGCATAGGATAAAACTTCTGATGAAATTCCAATTTCAATCGGTTGTAGTTCCATGATCCCATATCATCACATAGCCGAAACCATGTCAATGCCTCTCCCTTCAAAGATAAAGGGAAGACTTTCTTCTTGATAACATCCTTGGGCATACCTGCAAGCTTAAATAATCCACAAACTTCATCCACATAGCTTAGGTGAAAATCGGGATGTAATGTTCCATCACCTGTGAAAGGATTAGCTAGTAGTTTCTCTATCATACCCGAAGGAATTTCAAAGTAAACATTTTCGGTAGGTTCAGTAGGTTGAGGAGCAACTCTTTGCTCTACTGTAGGATCGAAAGTATGTCTAGAGGGGGGTGATTAGACTACTTGACCAAATAAAAATCTAGAATTTTCCCAATTTTAATTCTTCACAGATTTTAGCAACTTCGCACAAGTCAAGCAAACAACCTACACATGCAATTCTAAGAGTATAGTAGTGGAATGTAAAACAATTGCATATGAAGGTAAAGGGAGGAGTTTGGAGGGAGCAAACGCAATGTAGACACGAAGATTTTTGGTGTGGTTTCGATAGGTGGTGCTATCGTACATCCACGTTGATGGAGACTTCAACCCACGAAGGGTAACGGTTGCGTGAGTCCATGGAGGGCTCCACCACGAAGGGTCCACGAAGAAGCAACCTTGTCTATCCCACCATGGCCATCGCCCACAAAGGACTTGCCTCACTAGGGTAGATCTTCATGAAGTAGGCGATCTCCTTGCCCATACAAACTCCTTGGTTCAACTCCACAATCTTGACGGAGGCTCCCAAGTGACACCTAACCAATCTAGGAGACACCACTCTCCAAGAGGTAACAAATGGTGTGTTGATGATGAACTCCTTGCTCTTGTGCTTCAAATGATAGTCTCCCCAACACTCAACTCTCTCTCATAGAATAGGATTTGGTGGAAAGATGATTTGAGTGGAAAGCAACTTAGGGAAGGCTAGAGATCAAGATTTATTTGGTTGGAATGAAGTATCTTGAGCTCAACACAAGTGTAGGTGGTTCTCTCTCAGAAAATGTATGTTGGAAGTGTAGGCATGTTCTCAAGGCTCTCTCCACAAATGAAGAGTGGGTAGAGGGGTATACATAGCCTCCACACAAAATCTAACCGTTACACACAAATCACCAAAGTCGATGGGAACGAATTATACAACTCGGTCAGACCGGTTTAGTTCATAAGTTCACCGTTAGGGTTTTTGGTGGGACCGACATGTCAACTTGGTGGGACCGATATCATTAGGGTTAGGGTAGAACGTAATCTCGGTGAGACTGATTTACACAAACTCAGTGAGACCGATTTTGGTAATAGACTAACTAGAGAGTAGGTCAGGCAATCTTGGTGGGACCGATTTGCTCTCTCGGTAGGACCGAAACGTTACAAAAGGGAAACTGAGAGTTTGCATTGCAATCTCGGTGGGACCGATCGCTCATCTCGGTTGGAACAAAACGTTACGAAGGGAAACAGAGAGATTACAATCCCATCTCGGTGAGACCGAGATCCCTATCGGTAGGACCGAAAAGACTAGGGTTTGTGGCACTGGCTATGTCAAGTGAACTCGGTGGCGCTGGATAGATCAAATCGGTGGGGCCAAGTTTGACTTTTGGTTTGGGATATATTTGGATATGAGAAAGTGGTTGAGGGTTGTGGAGCATATCACTAAGCACTTTGAGCAAGAACCTCATTAAGCAACACCTCACCCCCTCTTAATAGTATTGGCTTTTCCTATGGACTCAATGTGATATTGGATCACTAAAAATGAAATGTAGAGTCTTGTGCTTTGAGCTTGAGCCAATCCATTTGTCCTTAGCCTTTTGAGGGGTCCACTTTCTAATCCATACCATGCCAATCATTAAGCTTTTCCTAAAATATTTATCTTCAAGTAGAATTAGCTCAATGAGGTATTTGTTGTTAGGAATTACCAAAACCACACAGGGATAGTTGCACTTTCAATCTCCCCCTTTTTGTTAATTCATGAAAACATATAGATCAAAGCTTCGACAAATGAGTATAAGATTGAAAAACATCGTCGCTATGAGAAGTATGTGATAAGCAAGAGCTCCCCCTAAATTTTTGCATTATTTAAAATTTGCTTGTGAATGCAAATGCACAATCGATTAGGATCATGGGTTACTCTTCCATGTCACGTACATCTTGGTGGAGCGCTCAAAATGATAGAAATTAAAAGCATGCACTCATCACCAAGCAAGTGAATGATCATATATGGAATATAAAACATAGCATCATTCAACCAAACATTAAGGTAGCATATGATCAACCACATGGTCATATAAGTATCTCACAAGGACATAAAGTATCTCACACAAGCACGCAATAAAGTAGTTCAACCAAAATAGCAAGAGAGACAAAAAGCAAGACAATCTCTCTCGAAGCCTATGATCTATACATATTTCTCCCCCTTTGGCAACAAGTAACCAAAAAAGTTTGAAAATGCATAGTGTTGTACGTCTCTCAGGCTTGGTCTTCGGGAGGTGGTGTAGATAGAACTCCAAGGACGAAGGCTTCCGATGAAGTAGTTGGAGCTGATGCAGTGGGTGCTGGAGGTGGCACTGGAGCTGTAGCTGCTGGTGCTGACACTGAAGCTCTTGCATCTGAGACTGGCACTGCAGCAGACCTTGGACCTCGTGGCACATGCTTAAAAGCATTAGTGGTTGCTTTTCCTCTCCTCTCCTCTGCTTCCTCCTGAAGCTGCTCAACTGCAGTCTGAATCTCAGTCACCTTCAAATCAAGATCATAGAATTTTGTTTCAACAATCCTCTCCAGGCTCTCCAGATTCTAAGTCAGGGTGGCCAAGTGTCGGAGAAATGAGCCACGGGTAGGCCAACCCGAGGCCCAGAACCTTTCAAGACATCAGGGCAAGCTGCACCCCTCAAGACCCCATGACGAAGAGCCGCCTTCTGAGAAGTCGGCGGCAAGACGGCCGACTGCCCACACACGGCCGAATCCATGGACGACTTCAGGATAAGCCGACTCCTAACTGGCGACTTCCAGAGAAGCCGGCTTTGGGGAGTCGGCCCGCGACTCCAACAAACCCCATGACCTCATCAAGGGGGATGGGGCTGAGGAGTGGCTACAGTGAAGCCCACTCCCGCCCCTTACCGAGGGCAGGCATGGCCACAGCACGCCGTACCCCGGAAGATCGCTGGGCGGTGTGGCACTGTTGCCATGCCGGCCCTGACGTTGGCACCACAGGACCGAATCTTGCACCCACGATGGCTTGTATGTACGGCCTTGGGGCATCGGGTCCCACCAACAAATGGGACCCCAGAAGACGGCAAGTGTACCACCAGTCGGACTCGTTGGGAGCCGGCCCCCGGGAGTCGGCCAAGCCCTCCCCTGGGGTCCACGCGCCATTAATCTCATGCGACGGAGAGTGGCAATAGTGATCGCCCACCAGGCGATGGGGTTGTTGCCATGACCCCATGATCGAGCCCGCGTCATCCGAAGCACGGCTACAGTGACCAGCCGCCGGCAAGACCCGCCCGCGGTGGACGCAGCCTGACAGCTCCGTACCAGACCAGTCGGCGGGCCCCAGCAGTCGGTGGAGAAGACGGAGGCCAGAGGCACTGATGGCTGGGCCCACGCCCAGCCGGATTACCATTGTACCCCTGGGGTGAGGCCTATATAAACCCCCCGGGGCACCCATGCAAAGGGTTGGAACCTGTTAGCTCTAGACCAGATCATACAGGAGGGAGAGAGCTAGCCTTGCCCTCCCCTACCTCCAGGAAACAGCTCAAGGAGAAATCGTGTAAACACCTTGCTATAGTGATCATGCGGAGACCCCGCAAAGCAGCAGTAGGGGTGTTATCTCCCCGGAAAGCCCTGAAGCTGGGTAAGATTCACCGGCGTGCATGCCTTCGCCTTATCCCATTTCCAGGCACCGGCGACGTTCTACTCGCCCCCACCATGATAAGCCATCCTTTGGCATATGTCCCACCCAACCCCTAACATTTGGCGCCCACCATGGGGCCTGGTGCACCGCCGTTCGGAGACCTGTTCTAGACGGGAACCCTTTTCCTCCCTGGCGAGCGCAGCCAGCCAGGCACGCAAGACGGAGTTTGCGCCGATGCGCTGTGTGGCATTGAGATCGCTTGCGCAGCCAGTGGCCTCGCCGAACTTGTCGGAGAAGTTCGCCTCTCCGACGAACCTGCATCCAACGCAGGCGCGGGTGGCTCCGAGAGCCTCCTCGCGGGCCTCCTCGATCAACTCCACGTCTCCAGCGAGCCTGCCGTGGACTTGGAGTCTGTGGGCTCCACCGACCCGATGCTGGTCGACTCCGACACCGCGTCGCTCGATGTGTTCCCCACTAACGTGGTGGTCTACGACGAACCTCTCCCTTGCGCGGAGAGCGACGGAAGCACCGTCACCGAGGTGCTCGTCATCAGCCATGGCGAGCCTCTCGGCGGAGGAGCGCATGACCCACTTGGCGCAGTGCTGCAAGCCTGACTGCGCCCATTCCGGAAGACGCCGACGCAGAGACGCTGGAGGCACACCGCCTTCAGCTCGTCGAAGGCGCGAAGAAGCTGGCTAGCATGAGACGCTTGTTAGAAGCCTACCGGCGAGAGATAGATCGCGCTGTTGGCGGCTCGCCGGCCCCGACGGGGCCCAACCGCCTAGGCACGGTCCAGCAGCGCGGCGTAGCCATCGCCGACCTATTCGGGGCAAGCCACCCCGTGTACGCTACACTAGCGGAGAACATCTGAGCCGCCCAGGCAGCGGCGGATGAGCTGGACAATTTCGAGGGTGAAGAACGCCGCCTGATGATGGAGCGAGTCCAGTGGCTCCTCGACGCGGCTGTCGCGCAGAACGAGGCCTGCTGCCGCACGGAGGCGCCGCAGCGGCAAAACGACGACCTTCGCCGAGATCAAGGCGCGACGTCTCGGACGCCAACCGGCGGTGCCCGAGGAAGAAGAGACAAGGATCCGGCGGTCAGCCACAGTCGGACTCACATTACCATAGAGCGCGACCAAGACGGCCGCCCGGGATCAGTGGAATGATGGGACGACTGTCCGCCCCCTCCTCCTCGCAAGGAGAGGCGAGTCTCCCGGTCGCCTATTGACCATCCGACTCTCGGAGACCGCCTTGGCCGCCGAGAGGGAGTCGGAGAAAATGACGCCCGCCACCGGATCGACCGACTACACTGATCCCTTGCGCTGGAAGAAGAGGACGAGTTTGGTCCGCCTTGTTTCGGACCCCGCATTCGAGACGAGCCTTTTCCCAGAGGGTTCATGCTCCCAAGGGACACGCCCAAATATACTAGCTCTGTGAAGCCGGAAGACTGGCTGGTCGACTACTCCACGGCTATCAGCATAGCAAACGGCAACAAGCATGTCGCCGTAAAGTACGTTCCGTTCATGCTCCAGGGCACGGCACGGACATGGCTGAACAGCCTGAAGACCCGCAGCATTAACAGCTGGGTCGACTTCACCGAAGCGTTCGTTCGTAACTTCACCAGCATGTACAAGCGCCCTCCCAAGCCTCGTCAGCTCTCCTTATGCATACAAGGCCCCGACGAGTCAACTCGCGACTACCTCACGCGTTGGGCCGAGCTTCGGAACTCCTGCGAGGGCGTGCACGAGGTGCAGGCCATCGAGTACTCAACAGCCGGGTGCAGAGAAGGCACCCTCCTTAAGCACAAGCTCCTCTACGACAAGCCAGAAACCTTGGACGAGCTGCTGATCATAGCGGACAAGTACGCCACGGCTGACTCCTCCATGAAGGCGGAGATTCGAGTCAACATGACTGGCAAAGTGGCCCCTCAAGCTCCAAGAACCCCAGCGGGAGACGCCAATCGGCGACAACAGCAGGGTGACCACAAGCGCAAGGCCCCGCTGCCGGCTTCCAGTAGCCGGCAGGTCGCGACCGTTGAAGCCCAGTAGCCGGACGGGCAGCCTCCACCCAAGCGACAGAAAGGCAGCAAGCCCAACTAGTTGCTGGCTTTCTCCTACGAGTAGACTCTGGACGGACCTTGCAAGTTCCATAGCAGTACGAAGCCGTCGAATCACACCACCCGGATCGCCAAGGGAGACGGCCTCCTGGCTCCCCCGCCTGCTGGGCAGCCGCCTCCGCCTCCGCCCCAATAGCCGGTTGCTAGGCCGGTCGGTGCAGTACAAGACGAATACCCTGAAGAACATGGAGCCTACATGGTGTTTACCAGTATAGCTGATGATCAACGCAGCAGGCGGCTGCAGCGACAAGAGGTGAATGCAGTAGCATCAGAGATGCCAGAGTTCATGCACTGGTCCAAGAAACCTATCAGCTGGAGCAGGGCTGACCACCCAGAGGTGATGCCGAGTCCGGGCTCCTATGCCTTGGTCTTGGACGCCACCTTTTCTACGCATAGGCGAACCGCGCGTTTCTCACGAGTTCTGATAGATGGAGGCAGCAGCATCAATATCCTGTACAAGGACACCATGGAAAAGCTAGGAATCAAGCAAAGACAGCTTCAGAACAGTCGGACTGTGTTCGACAGCATTGTTCCTGGGCTTTCCTGCTCACCAATCGGCAAGATCCTGATGGACGTCCTCTTTGGAGACAAAGATCACTTCCGCCGAGAGTCGGTTTGGTTTGAGGTGGTAGACCTTGAGAGCCCCTACCATGCGCTGCTCAGCCGACCCGCCCTGGCCAAGTTCATGGCGGCCCCCCACTACGCCTACCTCAAAATGAAGATGCCCAGTTCCAGGGGAATTCTGACTGTAGCCGGTGACTACCGGAAGTCGTATGCTTGTGCGACTGAGAGCAGTCGGCTAGCCGATTCCCTGGTGATCGCGGCCGAGAAGCGGCTCCTTGAGCGAGTTGTGGCGATGGCCGGCAAGCAGCCAGAGGTATCGCCCAACCCAAAGGAGTCGGAAGCTGAGGGTTCGTTCAAGCCGGCCAAAGAGACAAAGAAGATACCCTTGGATCCGGAGCACCCAGAGAGGTACGCTGTTGTAGGCGCGAACCTCGACAGCAAATAGGAAGGCGAGCTCGTCGATTTCCTCCGTGAGAATCAGGACATCTTCGCATGGTCCCCCAAAGACATGCCAGGTGTACCGAAGGAATTCGCCGAGCACAAGTTACATGTCCGATCTGATGCAAAGCCGGTCAAGCAGCCCCTGCGCCACCTATCAGAAGAGAAGAGAAGAGTTGTCGGAGAAGAGATAGCCCTACTCCTAGCAGCCGGCTTCATTATGGAAGTGTTCTTTCCACAATGGCTAGCAAATCCGGTCCTATTACTGAAAAAGAACAAGAAGTGGCGAATCTGTATTGACTACACGAGCCTCGACAAAGCCTGCCCCAAGGACCCATTTGCTCTACCAAGAATCGATCAGGTGATAGACTCCACAGCCAGATGCGAGTTGTTGAGTTTTTTGGATACATACTCAGATATCACCAGATCAAGATGAACCCGGCTGACAGACTGAAGACCGCCTTCATCACGCCATTTGGGGCCTTCTGCTACCTCACCATGACGTTCGGCTTGAGGAATGCTGGCGCCACCTTTCAGCGTTGCATGCAGAAGTGCCTCCTCAAGCAGCTCGGTAGGAATGCCCACGTCTACGTGGACGACGTGGTGGTGAAGACGGAAAAGCGTGGAACACTACTGGAAGACCTCAAGGAAACCTTTGAGAACCTGCGCCGATTCCAGATCAAGCTCAATCCCGAGAAGTGTGTCTTCGGGGTACCAGCCGGCCAGCTCCTTGGTTTCCTGGTCTCCGAACGCGGCATAGAATGCAACCCTGTAAGATCAAGGCCATTGCGAGAATGGAGGTACCCAGCCAACTGCTGGATGTGCAAAAGTTCACCGGCTGCTTGGCATCCATCAGCCGATTCATCAGTCGGCAGGGCGAGAAAGCTCTCCCCTTATACCAACTCATGAAGAAGACCACTTTTTTTGAGCGGAACCATAAGGCGGACGAAGCTTTTCTCTAGTTGAAGAAGATGCTGACTACCCCCACGTCCTGGCGGCTCTGACTCCCAAGGAACCGATGCTCCTGTACATCGCCGCCACCAGCCGGGTAGTCAACACGGTTATTGTAGTGGAACACAAGGAGGAAGGCAATGTGCTACCTGTCCAGAGACCGGTATATTACCTGAGCGAGGTACTGTCGTCCTCCAAGCAGAACTACCCCCACTACCAGAAGATGTGCTATGGCGTGCACTTTACCGCCAAGAAATTGAAGCCTTACTTTCAAGAGCATCCAGTCACCGTGGTTTGCACGGCCCCACTTGCTGAGATCATCGGAAGCCGAGATGTTTCTGGCCGAGTGGCCAAGTGGGCCATAGAGCTGGCTCCCTACACCATCCACTACCAGCCCCGCACCGCCATGAAGTCACAAGCACTGGCCGACTTGGCATTCACCGGATCTTGTGTTATGGCGACTCAGACTTAGTGGTCCAACAGTCATCTGGCGGCTGGGACACCAAAGATGCAAACATGGCGAGTTACCGTTTCCTTGTGCAGCAACTCAGTGGGTATTTCAAGGGGTGCGAGTTCCTCCATGTGCCAAGAAACGACAACGACCAAGCAGACGCCCTGGCACGAATCGGCTCTACCCGCCAAGCAATACCATCCGGCGTTGCCCTTCAACGCCTCCTCAAGCCGTCTGTCAAGCCCTCACCAGAATCAGACTTCATCTTTGTGCCGGCTCCTCCCGAGGAGGTCAGATCCGACTCCAGAGCCCCGGAAGACGGTACGGGAATTTTGGCAGACGACCCCAAAGCCGGCACAGTCAAGGCCGGCCCAGGGACCATAGTACCCAGTCCGGGGACTGCGGCGGCAGACTCAAAGACTCCAGAACTCGGCCCAAGAGCCGCGCCAGTCGGCATGGGGACTTCATTAACCCAGCAAATGGTCGTCGACTCCAACCCACCGCCTCCCAGCCCAACCGCCCTCGTCCAAGTCGCAGTTCTGGCAGTCGAAGAAATAATAGCACCCTCATGGGCCCAGCCCATCCTCAAATTCCTGGTGAGCAAAGAGCTGCCGACTGATGAGACCTCTGCTCGGCAAGTACAATGCCGAGCGGCAGCCTACACCATTGTCAACAGAGAGCTGGTCAGGCGCAATGTCACTGGTGTCTACCAGCGCTGCGTAGAGCCAGAGCAAGGCCAAGCAATTCTCAAAGACATCTTTCAAGGCGAGTGTGGCCACCATGCGGCTTCAAGAGCACTCGTCGCAAAAGCCTTTCGACACGGTTTCTTCTGGCCGACTGCCTTAGAAGAGGCCGAAGAATTGGTCCAAAAATGCAAAGGCTGCCAGAAGTTCAGTTCCAAGCCACACCAGCTGGCTTCTGCACTCAAGACTATCCCCATTGCCTGGCCTTTCGCAGTTTGGGGTCTAGACATGGTAGGAACATTCAAGACAGCACGAGGTGGCTTAACTCACTTACTTGTCGCAGTGGACAAGTTCACCAAGTGGATAGAAGCAAAGCCAATCAAGAAGCTGAATGGTCCAACTGTCGTGACTTTCATCTCTGATATCACAATTCGGTACGGCATACCACACAGCATCATCACCGACAACGGCACAAATTTTGCCAAAGGCACCTTTGCACGTTTTTGCGCAACCCAGGGCATCCGACTGGACCTAGCGTCTGTTGCCCATCCACAGTCAAACGGCCAGGTGGAGCGAGCAAACGGCCTCATCCTGTCCGGCATCAAACCTCGGCTGATCGAGCCTCTGGAGCGCTCGGCTGGCTGCTGGCTCGACGAGCTACCAGCCATCCTCTAGAGTCCGCGCACGACTCCAAACAAGTCAACCGGCTTCACGCCTTTCTTCCTTGTCTACGGTGCCGAAGCCATCATCCCAACGGACATAGAGTTCGACTCCCCGCGAGTCACCATGTACACCAAGGAGGAAGCAGAAGAAGCACGACAAGATGGCGTCGATCTGCTGGAAGAGGGCCGGCTGTTGGCACTCAGCCGGTCCAGTATCTACTAGCAAAGCCTGCGCCGATACCACAACAGGAAGGTCAAGCCAAGATCTTTCCAAGAAGGCGACCTTGTGCTTCAGCTGATCCAGCGAATAGCCGGCCAGCACAAGTTGTCGGCGCCTTGGGAAGGCCCTTTCATCATCAGCAAGGTGCTCGGCAATGACTCCTACTACCTGATTGACGCTCAGAAGCCCCGAGCACGCAAGAGGGACGTCTCCGGCAAGGAGACAGAGCGGCCATGGAATGCAAATCTCCTACGAAGATTTTACAGTTGATGCAGTATGTACCACGCTACCTTTTGTATTAAAGTACCAAGATTTCGGCCCCCCCGAGATGAGCTCGGGGACTGCTCTCCTTTGCCTGTATGATAAAAATTATGCCTACAAGTATGTTACTCTTTATTATGCCGCTTGGCACCGGGCTCGACAAAGTCGGCCCGGGGACTTGCCGCCTTGCACTATGAAATGCTTCCTGCAGCCGGACAAGTAGTGTGTAACGCCTAAAGCGTCTCCTGTCAGAAGCCGCAGCTCGCGGAGCGATTGTACGGTGGGCAGGAGTAAGGAAGAATGGGCGTTCGCATGAAAAATGGCTAAGGACTCAAAGCATAAAACATAGCTCAAGATGGCTTCTAGCTTGTTTTTGCGCAAACCGACTCTTGAATAGTTGGATTGCCGCTTTCTATAACTTGCTCAAAAACTCTTAAAAACGGCTAAGTACTTGCCTTCCCAAAGTAGCCAAGCATTTGATCCAACGGCAGTCCGCAGAGCGGCTGTCCGATTGGCAAGACAGGCAACTAAGAGAAAGCGGCAAAGGACAAAAAGCCAAAAGAGCAATGAGAAAGAAAAGATAAAATTCGGATAAATATATTTACATAACATAGGCCCTTGGCCGAATCTTCAAAGCAGAAGTTCAAAATTCACCTCGCGGGTGGAATTGTGCAAATTAACAAGTTCTTCAGAGACTACTAAAACAGACAAAATAAAGTTAAGGCGGCTGCTTAAGAAGCGGCGGACGGATTCGGAGGGTCGGAGGAGGCGGCAGCATCAGACGTTGGGGCGGCCGGCCGGGTAGTCTCGGCTTGATCGCCTCCGGCAGCAGTCGGCTCGGTCGCACGCGGCTCGTTGCTTGAGGCGCGGTCGGGCTGGGGCTGGCCATCTGCTCCGTCTTCTGGCGCCTCCGTCTCGCCTCCGTCCTCCGCCTCGCCTTCCTCCTCGACGCTGGAGCCGATCACCTCCGCCGAGTCCTCGCCGTAGTCTGGGTTCATACCAAACCATTCCGGTGGTACCTCCTCGCCGTCTTCAGACTGCTCGGGGACGAAGATGCTGGTGTTGGTGTACTCAGCGATCGCCGCGGCATGCTTGACGAGGGCGTCTTTCGCGGCTGCCAGCTCCGGCTAGGCCTCTGGCCGGAGGGTGGCCAGCCGGTCTAGATCCAGCCCCAGATACCACGCCTTGACGAACTCCAAGGCCCGGTGCGCTCCAGCTCGGGCCAAGGAACCCTTCCAGGATTCAAGACGACTAGCCACGACCTCCAGCCAGTTGGCCGTCAGGCTAGGGGTGCACGGAGCCTGCATGTCCGGCCACAGGGCGGCAACCGCCTGGGCACCGGCACGCTGAAGCCGGCGTAGCATCCGGTGAGTCGGCCGAAGGCAGGCCTCGATGCTCAGGATGTGCTCGTCAAGAGTTCGGAGGGCGTCGGCGGCAATCTCTGCACCTTCCGCCCTCCGACCTTCACGGTCGACCTCGATGGCTTGGATGGCGGCCTGAGAGTGCCCAGGAAAGAAGTCTGCCAAAACGGAAGAAACGGAGAATCTAGTCAAAAACCAGGAGTCGGCACGACTTATAATCGGCAGCTCAAAGAAAGAAAGTAAAGAAACTCACCATCAACGATGTCTTCAATCTCATGGAAGCCGTAGGCCAGCATCGCCTCCTTGTCAGACCAGGAGGAGCGCTCGCTAGCAAACTCGGCTAGG
This sequence comes from Triticum aestivum, assembly GCF_018294505.1. Taxonomy (NCBI): domain Eukaryota; kingdom Viridiplantae; phylum Streptophyta; class Magnoliopsida; order Poales; family Poaceae; genus Triticum; species Triticum aestivum. The sequence goes on along the minus strand of NC_057809.1, from coordinate 529,849,521 downwards.
AGGGCGGTTTCCGTCTCTTCCGCTTCCTTCTGTGTCTTCGCAAGAAGCTCCCTCTGCTCTACCAACTGAGTGGCCAGCAGATCGCGCTCCGTAGCAAGCTTGCTGCACTCCTCCCCCTTGGCGCGCAATGCGGAGTTGGCCTCACTCAGCTGCTGTTGAAGAGCAGTGTTGGCTCCTGAAGAGATGGAAGAAAGAAGGCGTTAAGTCAACAATAAAGAAGGTCGCCGGGAAGATCCGGCCCAACTGCTCAGCAGTCGGCCCGAATCTCGGGGACTACAGCCCATGGGTGCGCCTGCGCCCCCGCAAAGAAGAAGAAAGGACTTACTCCGGCTCTCCGACAAGTCAGCGGTCCGCTTGCCTAGCTCTTCAACGTTACGGTTGAAGGCAGTGAAGCGGAGGTTGTGGTAGTCCTGCGACGAGCGTTTCAGACAAAAGTTAGTACCCAGAGTTCATCAATTGGAGTTCTGGGCCGCCTGCTCAGCAGCCGGCCCGAAACTCGGGGACTACACCCAGTGGGTGCGCTGGCGCGCCCCCACGGAGAGGAACAAGAAAACAAGGACTAAAGGAAAAAACATACCCGGACGGCTGCCCGTGATGCCAGGAACGCCCTGGTGCAATTATGGAGAGCGTCGCCCTCAACACGAAGCTTCGCCTGGACGTCCAGAAGCGCCTGGTTCAGCGGCCCTGTGCCGTCTCCTCGCACCCACCCAATGGGCGCGGCGCTCGTCACTTCAGCGTCTGGGATCGCCGAGCTGGCGGTGCCGGCATCCAGGGGCGGGGTGCCGAAGTCGCCTTCTCCAGACGACGGCACGTTGGCGAGCCGACTTGGAGGAGTAACCTTGCCACGGCCTCGTCTTCGGTCGGCGACACCAGAGGGTCCGCTGGCTGTTTTCCTCGCGCGCTTTCAAACGGCGGCGGAGGTGGCGGCGGAATGATCACATCCGTCCGGGAGGAGCCGCCGCCTTCCCTTTCCGTGACGGGGTTCTCGCTGTCGGCTTCCCCAGTTTGCCCCGCGATCTCCAGAGGCGGCGGCGCAGAATTCAGCAGGGTGACGAACACCACCGGTTAGCGGTGTGCGGCCTCCTCAGCCTATCGCTTTGTCGCGGCGGCGGCTTCGGCCTTTGCCAGTCTTTTCTTGGCGGAGGCCTCCGCCGTATCGGCCTCCGCCTTCTCCAGGCGGGCGTCCTCTTCTTCGTTGCGCCTCTCCTGCTCATTCCGTATCGGCTAGGGAGTAAAGGGAGCACCTCTATGATTGTCACGATCGGGTCGCCCGAGCCGGACCTCAGACTGGGTGAAGCCGAAAGCTATCGCACTTGTAGTTTTCAATGATGGTCGGCACACAACGGAACTCATGAGTACAAAAAATCTATTGCACAAGTCTCATAATAACAATGAGCACCGAAGAAAGGTATCGGTGGGGGTACTATTTTCTTCGAATATGCTTCTTCCACTTCACGGTAATATAGCATAAGTTCCCTGAGCGCGCTTTGTCTGTTACAACCATATGGCCTGATTGCCTGGTTATTGGAAACACCATCGATATTCTCGACCGATGGAGTACATAACACTTTTCGGTCCTTGACCGAAGAGGGAGAAGCTGACGGTCGGTTAAGACGCGTTTAAAGTTCGGTTGAACATAGATATGATATAAGTACTTCGGTACATGCAATCATTCTTCTACCCAAGTCACTTGGGGGCTCTTAAGTTTATTTGAGCCGTTTTATAATAAGTGTTCTTCTTCTTAGTCGTTGCAAAGTTTTATTATTATTATTTATCACTCCTTTTATCGACACGAGTGTGCGGTCACTAGCCGGGGAGCCTAATTTCTCTCTCAAAGCCGCTAGAGTTTAGTTTGCTAAATTGGCCTAATGAGAAGTACTCCGCCCTCGGGATAGGAGGTTGAAGCCGTAGGCTGGCCCGCTCAAAGTCTTGATATAGTATGTATCATGTTAAAGCACGACAGAAGCACTTATTTTTTCTAAGACCAACTTTCGGATTGGCACCGAACACTTGATATTGTTCGGACGTCATTTTTTTACTGACGTTTCTTGGTTTTCCAAGATTTTTGGCACTTTTAAACTATTTGTGCTTTTCCAGCATTAGTCTCGCAGTGCAACGCCGGACACCTTTAGGGATTCGGCAAAAACATTCTCAGATATTGCTATATATGCATCGGTTTCGAATTGTGTCTTTGGTCAATAGTTGGGTTGCCCGGCTCCTGCACTTGCTTCCTACGTTCCGTTTTGTTCGGCTAGGCATGCAAAGGGAGAAGCACTACGATTGTGCTTCTAGCTCACATGGTTAAGCACCTCAGTGGAGAAAGCCGAAAACTGACTTTCACAATAAGCGTAAACTGGTCAGCGATCCGATGACTATGTTAAATGATGGGCCGTTCATAACATTGGCCGAAGTGTTTACGGCTAGACCCCGACTGTTGCCGAACACTACCGGGGGCTATTAACTGGCCTCCCAAACTAAATCCTCAATATTTTGCTCTTACATTAGAGCTAAGGTTTAATGATCATGCTTAGCATGTCAACCCAAAGAAAGGAACCGATAGCGGGACTATTTTCTTTGGAAGACATTTCTTCTGTTAAACAGTAATATAACTCTCTGCGTACCTTTATAAAACCGTATGGCCAGATTTCCTTGTTTGTTGTAAATCTTTGCCCTCATAAAGGCTTTATAAAGTAGGACAAACACTCCTCGGCTACTGGCCGAGGAGGTGGAAGCCGATGCTCGGTCAACAAAGTTTTGTACAATGCAGATCCGAGCATTAATGACATAAAGTACTTGGATACATGGAGTCATTACAAATAATTTGTGATTTTACTATGGATATTGATCCTTAATTCGGCAACCCATGCCCACATTAAGGCTCGGGGGCTACTGGGCTTCGGGCTTATGATTTACAAATATTAAAGGGGCACATTAATCCCCTGATCTGGTGTTACCACCCGACCATTGTCTCGGGGGCTACTGCATTGCTTGTCCAATGCAGAAAATTTTATGTGCAATATAGTTTCCGAGGAGATTTTGATCCTCAGGTTGGTCGGTCGCACCCAACCTGAGTCTCGAGGACTGAGCATGCCACTTTTAGTGTCCCGAATCATTCTGCCGAGCTTGGACTTGATCCTCAGGACGTTTTTGCAAATCAACCTAAGTCTCAGCGGCTACTGGGATAAGTGGTCTTACATCATCCTTCTGGTGCATCTCGGGTTTTAGACCGATACACACCTTGAGGGCTACTAGCTATATATCACGGCAGAGAATAAATTGCACCAATAAAAAATATTCACAAAAATCGGCCCACATTCGGGGTGGTGCACCACCTCGGAAGCAGCCCGGCATAAACCCCGGGCGCTAGTGGCTGGCTCCATAGAGGGCATTTCTGGCATTAAGCTCGGATAAACTCCTTCAAATTTCTTTGAACCAAGGTGATTTACGACACCTCAGATATAGTCCGGCGTTGGAGCTCGGATACAGTCCGGCGTTGGAGCTCGGATATATAGTCCGGCGTTGGAGCTCGGATACATAGTCCGGTGTTGGAGCTCGGATACATTCCGGCGTTAGAGCTGGGAAGCAGTCCGACGTTGGTGCTCGGTTGCAAAAGATACCTCGAATACAGTCCGGCGTTGGAGCTCGGACGCAAGAGGACACTGCCGCCCGGGAACAACTTCAAACCCGAGGTGTGGCATAAAAATAACAAGGCATTGGTAAAGGCCGGAAACTTAAAGGGGCTCCTCGGATACCCGACGTGTAAACTCGTCGAATGAATTTCGGCGATCCTCAAGATCGAAGATAAAGAAGATTTGTTGAACCAGTTTTCAAGACCGACGACTGAAGATGAAGAACAGTTCGGAAGAATCGAGGAACGTTCCTAACTTGAAGACCGGTTCAGGGGGCTACTGACGGTGTCCTGGACTAGGGGGTACTCACCACATCGTCTCCCGATCTATTAGATTGGGCGGAGGCCCCCCATGGCCGTATACTCATGGGCTAGTTCGGACAGCTGCCGCATACAAGGAAGATTCCACAAAGACTTGGCGATCAAGACAAGGACTTCTGCCCACCGGCGTATTCGGCTAGGACTCTTGTTAACCTAGGCCTCTGGTGCATTATATAAACTAGGGCCAGGCTACTCGATAGAGGAGACAACATACAGAACAACAATCATACCATAGGCTAGCTTCTAGGGTTTAGCCTCTCCGATCTCGTGGTAGATCTACTCTTGTACTACCCATATCATCAATATTAATCAAGCATGACGAAGGGTTTTACCTCCATCAAGAGGGCCCGACCCTGGGTAAAACTTCGTGTCCCTTGCCTCCTGTTACCATCCGGCCTAGACGCACAGTTTGGGACCCCCTACCCGAGTTCCACCGGTTTTGACACCGACACCTGCCACTAGTCGTCTCAACCGATCACTTTCGACCATCGTGATTACTCAGCAAGTATCCGGCGTGCAGGATGGGCTGCCCTGGTATAAGCCCAATAATTGATGGATACCTATTTACAGGAGTCCTGATGGACGATGGCAGCAGTTTAAACCTGATATACCAGGATACAATCCGCAAAATGGGGATAGACCCAACGAAAATTTGCCACAGCAACACTACCCTTAAAGGAGTAATGCCAGGCCCACGGGCTCCCTGCTACTAGAGGTTATATTCGGCTTCCCCGATAACTTCCGTAGCGAAAATTTAACATTCCACATTGCTCCGTTCCGAAGTGGCTATCAAGCACTACTTGGACGCGAAGCTTTCACTCGCTTTAATGCAATACCGCATTACGCTTCCCTTACGCTTAAGATGCCCGGTCCACGTGGCATCATTACAGTGAATGGAAATATTAAGCGATCCATGCGCGCCGAAGAGAGTGCGACTGCCTTGGCAGCCGCACACTAAAAAGGGCCTCACCAGCTAAAGCATTTGATAGGTCGTCAAGACCACGGACACGGTTAGACGAGTCCGGCGCAGCTATATGTAACTCACACAGGTTTGATAAGCCACACCCCTATTACAAATACAAGGGGCTCAACGTGCACAGACAAGTGGAAATTTTTACTCATCTTGAATAATACTTGGTTTCTTCAAACCAACCTTTTTGCACGACAACTTTTCACCTAAGTTTCTATCTTTTATAGATGACCATCGAGCTACACCCGTCAAGGATATGGCACAACGGAGACACAGGCGCAGACGTGCAGCAGGGACCCGTCCCAAGGATTCTTTTTAGATTAAGACCCTGCGTCAACCTCTTTTACTGTCTCTTGTTGATACACATCCCTCGGATTCTCAGTACAATTGAGAAGGATGCTGGTGTCTTGGCATGTGGCCACATCAGAATAATGGACGTACCTGGACACCAGGGGCTTCTTACAAAGGGCACTATTTAGGCCCGGTTTATACCATAAAGACCGAATACCTTAGGGAGTGTTCGGTGTCGCGAGTTTGGCCTTATATGCATCAACTCCGAATCATGTCTTTAGTCAAATGTTGGGTTTTCCCGGCTCCTATGTTTTGGTCCCTGACGTTCCGCTCTATCGGCTAAGGTAGCACTAGGAGAACTACTGCGATTGTGCCCCCGGTCATCCGGACGAGCACCTCAGTAGAGAAAGCCGAAAACTGACTGTCATGATATAGCGTGAGACTGGTCAACCACTCGATGACCTATCGGAATGTTAGAATTCCTCCGCCTTAACGAAGGGCCGTTTCCCGGCTAGGCATGTACGCACCCCGAATTTGGTAGAATGCGGAGCCAACATGGGCTATATAGTAGCCCCACCGTCAAACTCCTATGGCTAAGTGAAAGTGTTAAAGCATTATAGTCCGGTTGCCTCGTTCGCTGTGCTATCACCTCCTTAATAGGACCTAGACATTGGATTAAGTGTGAACACGCGTCTTCTGCGAACACGCGTCTTCTGCGAACACCTCCACATTATAAGCGTGCGGCCTGAAGCCAACGACTGCAATCTTTCAGGTTATACATATGTATACATAAACGGCCGCACAGGAGGCATCGTATTACTTTCGGGCAAAAGTATAAATACAGCCTTGATAAATTTCATAAAAACATTGTTTTTACAATGGGAATACATGTCACTCAAACATAATATTCTTCGAGCACTGGGCCTCTATCAAACGAGCACCCTCAAGAACTTCTTCAAAATAGTGCTCGGCAGCCACTCGGCCTATGGCCGAACCCTGCGCCGCAACAGTGGTAGCATCCATCTCCGCCCAGTATGCTTTAACACGGGAAAGGGCCATCTGCGAGCCTTCTATGCACGCCGACCTCTTCATCGCATTGATGTGCGGCACCGCACCAAGGAACTGCTGCACTAAGCTGAAATAGTTGTTCGGCATCGGCTTTTCCGGCCACAGCTGATCCACGATAGACCTCATGGCGATTCCAAACAACCTATTTAGTTCGGCCCATTCGGCTAGCTGATCAGTCAATGGAAGCGGATGCTCTGGAACATTGAATTGCGACCAGAACAACTTGTCCACTTCATGATCTGTTTGACCTTGGAAGTATTTGGCCGCATTGGCAGCGCTCGCCGCCAAGTCCATATATGCATCTGCCGAACTCCACAGCCAATCCAGAGGGGCATACCGTGGATCTCCGAACTTTCTCCATAGCATGAAGGGCTTCCCAGCTGCAATATCCTCGGCTTCACGCAGCTCCTCCTTTTCGCTCTCATAGCAGAGCGGGTGTCTTTGTTCGCCATCGTGGCCTTTTCAAGGTCCGTTGCCTTCGCTCGGTTTTCTTTTTCAAGGAACTGACAACGGTCGGCAGTGTCTTTTAACTTTACGGCCATCTTGGCCATCTTCTCTTTGCTCTCGCAATGCACGGCCTTCTCGGCTTTCAACTCTTCGGCCGCCTTCAAAGGAGCCGCATTACTAATCCTTGCTTGTTCTTTGGCTCGGGCAAGTTCCGCCCGCAGGGTTTCCACGGGGGCAGCTCCATCTGCAGTCACAACATCTTAAAGATACTAGCATCATGCTTCTCTTACTATGTGGCATTCACCAGAAAATAACACTTACCCTGTGCCTCGTCAAGCCTCTTGTTAACAAGCTCGATGTCGGCATCCGCCGCATCCAGTTGCCGCTTCAGTTCAGCAAACTCATGAGTCTGGCTAGCCACCGGAGCTCCCACTACCTGCACATTAAAGCGGTATGGTTATTTCCTGGGACTATGATCCTCTATTTGCTGCCGTTCTCGGCGACAACCAGAGTCTCAGGGGCTACTATCTACATAGGGCACACCTAAAAATGTGCGGTACCATCATAAATGTACATCATTCTATGTACCTCAAAGCCCGTCAGTAGACTCATAAAGGCATCATGCAACCCGCTTTCGGCGGATGAGATCCTTTCCATCACCGTACCCATCAATGTACGGTGTTCTTCTGAGATGGCCGCTCGCTCCAACAGCTCTCTCAGTACGTCCGACCGCATAACAGTCAGTGATGGACTCTTCTGTTTGCTCTCTTCGAGAGCCGGACGCTGGGGACTTCGGGTGACTATAGGATTATCTTCTGGCCTCACCGGATCCGGAGAGGCCCTCCATGACGACACTTCAAGGTCGCCTGCTTCTTGAGCGGAGGAGTCCGGGGGAGGTTTTTCGCTCTCCATCATCTCCGAAAGAAGATCCCCCGAAGACGAGCTCTAATGAGAAGGGCAAAGATCCGAACTGCAAGGTAAATACTTCGGTTACTTTCCTCAGAGGTAAGGTAATATATCTTCACTATTAAAGTACTTTTTAATTGCTTACAGCTTGTTAGAGGGCTTATCCCCACGCAGACTCTGTGCGGCAAGAGCACCCTCCAAGGCAGGACCCTCTGGTGGAGATTTCTTCTCCCGCTTGGAAACCTTGGTTTCCGGATCTTCAGAGGTAGTCCTCTTCCTCCCCCGGGGTGAGAGAATATCCGATTCCTCCCCTCGATTATCCTCCCTCACGGAGGCTCTCGTTCCCTCGGTCGGAATAGGTAGCGATGGAGGCCCGCTTTCGCCCTCATTATTCCCCCCTTTGTCTTCCTTTGAGGGCTCCGGGCAAGGTGCTAGCTCGAGCATCTTTTCCAGTACCGGATTTTCCAAACCCTCAGGAAGGGGGGATGAACACCGAATCATCTTCGCCTTTGTTATCCAGTCCTGGTCAAAGAGTGATTTCTCAGAATAACATCATGATAAATGAAACACGGTGTGTTCGGCTAGAGGATAACTTACTTGGTCTGTGGTGTGGTTGCTGCTCAGGCCCACGTCCTCAGTAGTATCTGGACACTCTATTTGGGGTCCGAAGAATGATCTATACATCTCATCATGCGTCAGGCCGAGGAACTCCTGAATAGCGTGCGGTCCTTCTGGGTTGAACTCCCACATGCAAAGAGGCCGGCGTTTGCATGGCTGGATTCTTCGAACCAGCATGACTTGCATTACCATAATCAAACTGAAATCTTCTTCGAAGAGATTTTGAATGCGGCTTTGCAGTACAGGCACGTCCTTGGCGGGACCCCAGCTCAGCCCTCTGCTAATCCATGACATCAGTTGTGGTGGAGGGCCTGAGCGGAAAGCAGGGGCAGCCACCCACTTGGCACTTCTGGGAGTTGTGATGTAAAACCACTCCCGTTGCCATAATCCGGACACCTCTGGAATAGAACCCTTTGGCCACGGGGCTCCGGCAATCCTTCTTATTAATGCACCTCCGCACGCTACATGCTACCCCTCCACCATCTTCGGCTTCACGTCAAAGGTCTTGAGCCATAGGCCGAAGTGAGGGGTAATGCGGAGGAAGGCCTCACATACAACAAAAATGATGAGATGTGGAGAAAGGAGTCCGGGGCCAAATCGTGGAAATCTAGCCTGTAATAAAACATCAGCCCCCTAACAAAGGGATCCACAGTGAGGCCTAGACCTCAGAGGAAGTGGGAGATGAACACGACGTCTTCGTTGGGTTCAGGAGTAGGGACGACCTGCCCTTGAGCAGGCAGCCGATGCGAAACCTCGGCGGTCAGGTATCTGGCCTCCCTCAACTTCTTGATGTCTTCTTCTGTAACAAAGGAGGGCATCCACCGGCCTTGAAGGCTAGATCCGGACATGATTGAAGATCCAGAGCACCTGACCTGGGCTTTGGGTGTTAGAACTCGAGGCGGGGGAAGAATTCGATTGAGCACGGGAGGGAAAAAAGTAAAAGCCTTGTCCCTTTATAAAGAGGGTGAATATCAAGCGTCCTCTCCGTAGCCGTTTGGGACTTGCCTATAATCTAGGAGTCCTAGATACGGTTGGGTTACCCACGACTGTATTGATGAGAATCCCGTAATTAGGGGAGCACGATCTCTGCTTTGACAAGACATGTCAAAGAAACCGCCTCGCGTTATGTGTGAGGCTGGTTGAAGAAAAATAGTTCGAATAATTACCGGGCCGTTGCATAATGTCGTGTTGCCGAAACGTGTCAGCAGATTAGATTTGTGGAAATACTATTCTCTCTACGGTGGTATGTGGAACTTATTTTGCAGGGTCGGACACTATCCTTGTATTAAAATTCTTCTGTGATGTGTTCGGAGGAGGAACCCGCCTTGCAATGCCTAAGACAATACTGCGCGCCGGACTCATCGTCATTGAAAGCCTGGTTCAGGGGCTACTGAGGGAGTCCTGGATTAGGGGGTCTCCGGACAGCCGGATTATATCCTTTGGCCGGACTGCTGGACTATGAAGATACAAGATTGAAGACTTTGTCTCATGTCCGGATGGGACTCTACTTGGCGTGGAAGGCAAGCTAGGCAATACGGATATGGATATCACCTCCTTTGAAACTGACCTTGTGTAACCCTAACCCTCTCCGGTGTCTATATAAACCGGACGGTTTTAGTCCGTAGGACAACAACAACCACAACATACAATCATACCATAGGCTAGCTTCTTGGTTTTAGCCTCTCCGATCTCGTGGTAGATCTACTCTTGTACTACCCATATCATCAATATTAATCAAGCAGGACATAGGGTTTTACCTCCATCAAGAGGGCCCGAACCTGGGTAAAACATTGTGCCCCCCGCCTCCTGTTACCATCTGCCTTAGACGCATAGTTCGGGACCCCCTACCCGAGATCCGCCGGTTTTGACACCGACACCGCTCTTGAGGCGCCCACTGTCACAGAGAAGAGCCTTGCCTCCGTGCGCCTACTGACGGCGGGAGAGAGCAACGAGTTGGGGAAGACGGAGCTCCGGCTTGCCTCCGACGAGCCGGAGCCTGAGGGGAGCACCTTCTTCCCCTTCTTTTCAAGCGGCGTTGCTTTCGGGTTGGTTCCTCCCTTCTCTGACTTGTTTTATGAAGTCCTCAACCACTATGGGCTGCAAGCGTTGCACCTCCATCCCAACTCTGTCCTCCTCCTGTCCATCTTTGCCTACTACTCTGAGGCATACGTGGGCATGATGTCGTCCGTGGCTCTCCTGCGCCAGTTCTTCTTCCTTCGCGTCAGCGAGGGCCACATCTTTGGATGCGCTAACTTCGTCACGTCCGGCAAGGCCAACTCGATCTCGAGCACCGGGAAGAGGGCCGACAATATTCAATCCAAGTGGGTCATGGTGGACTCCAAGCTCGCCCATCCGTGCCTGCGTTGCCGACGGAGGCGCCTCAGCAAGGCAAGGAGTGGCCCAGGGCGGAGCTTGTTGACGAGCGGGCATCGTCAGTGTTGGAGCAGATGATGGCTGACCAGAACCCGGGCAATGCGAGGGCGTCCAAAATAACGGGAGCGATGCTCCTGAGGGAGTTCTCGACGCTGCGGGTCGCCCCACTCCAGGCGCACGCGCGCCCCTTCTGGCAGCTTGAAGGAGGGGAAAACAAGGCCCGCATGAGGCCGGGGGACCTGCCCAATGGCGAACTGGACGCCGTCCTGCACCTCATAGTTGGAGACAACCAGGAGTACCCGCCTACTGCCTTCATTCCCCTGTTCCAACGCAGGAACCGGGAGGAATTCGTCACTTCCAGGCCGACTGTTGATGCGCGTGGGCTGGTGCCGCCGGTGCTTTCGGGAGCTCTTCCGGCGCTCAAGCCGGTGGAGGTGTCTTCTGGTGAGTCCCGCGGAGAGGGGAAGGAAGAGGAGGATTCTGAGGAGGCCCCGGAAGGGGTGGAGGAGCTCTCCCCTTCGAGCAAGGCCAAGATTCTCCGCACCCTTCCTGATGATGCTGAGGCCGACGCCTACCAAGGAGGGAAGGAGCAGCCCCTCGTCCCGACGAAGGGCAAATCATCGCTGGTGGACCGTGTCGGATTTCGGGTTCCGGCAGACCCTTAAGGTTCGAACTCTGGGGTGCACGCGGAGATTACGCCTTCTACCTCCCGTCAGCAAAGATCTAGACTACTGAAATAACTGCACAAGAGACACAAGATTTATACTGGTTCGGGCCACCGTCGCGGTGTAATACCCTACTCCAGTGTGTTTTGGGTGGATTGCCTCTTGGGGCTAATGAAGATAAACAATACAAGGAAGAATAGCCTCGCGAGGGTCTGCTCTTGGCCAGGGCGATGAACTGTTAGGAGGAGTTCAGTCGCCCTTTTCTTCCTCTCTCTCTAACCGCCACTAATTCTCACTCCCTCTTACTCACTGCCGGCCGGCCCCTTTGCTATGTGGGTGGCCGGTCCTATTTATAGAGGCCCTGGTCCTCTTCCCAAATATTGAGCGGGAAGGGAGCCAACAATGGCGGGCTAATTTGAAGGGGGACAGCAAGTATCAGCTATCCTGACAAAAGTAGTCTTTGCCTGCACAAAGCTCTGGTGATGACGCCATCCTGGGCTCCACGGCGACCTTCGTCTCGTAGTCCTCCTGGTCTCGGTCTCGTTGCACCGAAATGGCAACCTTTGCCTGATGCCTCGGTACTACGCGGCTGCGCTTGCTCCCTTTGCACCAAAGAGGAAAGGAGGACGCTGCGTGGGCTGCCACCCGCCTGGTGCCCTTATGAGGTACCCCGCCTTGATCTCTCCGCCTCCTCGTGAGCCAGCCTGATCCGTGCCTGAGGAAGCTCCACGTCATCCGCCCCGCGAGGCTTGGCCCCTCGCGAGGGTCTTGAGTCTTGTGTTGATGAAGATGGGTCGTGCTGGGCCCCCTTTGAGCCAAGCCGCAGGCCGCAGGCAGGCAAGTCTGGGGACCCCCGTTCCCAGAACACCGACAGTAGCCCCGGGCCCAAGGCGCGCCCGGACTTGGCCGTGCTGAGAGGCGAAAGGGCAAGGGCGAAGCGCCGCGGGCCCTAACACCCTGTGGGCTTGGGCGCCACGTGGCGGTTGATGGGACGTGGGCGTCTCCGCTTCCCCACGACGCCTCGGTAATCGCGCGGGTTGGACAAGTCCCTGCATGCAAATCGTGTCATGATTAGCTACGATTGTGGAGGCCGGTGGTTGGCCTTCGCCGGCTATAAGTACGGAGCTGCGCGTGCCCTTCCAGTCCATCCCTCCTTGCTTCTCCTTCTTCCCGATCCTTCCTCCGTCTTGCCGTGATGGCTCCGATTCGCCGGTTCTCTGCAGCGGAGAAGGGAAAGGCTCCTCGAGAGGGACCAGACCCGCTCCCGACGAAGAAACGGCTCGCTCTTCGCGGCCGGGACGAGGGGGACCGTCAGGTGGTGTCGAGGCCTCGGTACGAGCGGTCTCCGCCGGGGTTCCCGCTTCCCTTGTATGCGCATGTCGAGGGCCTCAAAGGGGTCGATGCCAATCCCCACGGTCAGCGTTGTTTTCGGCGCCGACAGGTCACGAAGGTGTGGGTTGTTCCTCCTGGGGTCCATGCCGAGGGCTCCTCCCAAGAGTTCGTGCTCCACGTCGCCATTCCTCTCCAGTCTTGGATCCGCCTGCCTCCCTTCTTCAGCTCCATCATCCCGTGGGGCGAGCCCCTCGAGCTCTGGCTATAGCACGCCAGCTGCAGAACCCTCACGACCGAGGCAGAGGTCACGGTCGTTGCCCCGGGCGAGGTCTACATGACTCGTGGCTGGAGAGAGATCGCCCGGGTTTGCAGGGTGAGGGGCGTCTTTGCGGTCCACTTGGAGTACGATGGCGCTTCGGTGAGGTTCTTCAAGGTCTTCGATGCGAACGGGCGCCGGCTGGAGTGTTGCCCCGGGAGAGGTGGCCAGGACCTCACCATGGTGAGGGCTAGGCCCGTCGACCGCTCCCTTGGCGACTCTGCAGGCGACGGAGGCACCGGAGGATCCAGTGACTCCAACGAGATCTTCGCGACTCCGGAGATGAGTGATGACAGCTATGAGCCCACGAGCCGGCGCCGCTCCATGAGCATGGCGGGCTCGTCTGGCCGTCGCCGACTCTGATCTGGATGGGGTTGGCGCCGGCGCTTGACAGCCCACTGTTGATGGTGGCATCTTTTGCAGGAGCGCGTGTAGTTAGTATCCCTTAGGATCTGTTACCTGCGAGGAATCAAAATGCGCCCCATGGGGGCTTGTAAGGTGCTTGTAATCCTGTTTGTTAATACATAACCCTTGCTGTAGAGCTGTGCGAGTTGCTGATTCCGTCTTAGCTCAGTTCTCCCTTTCGAACCTCGCGACGGGTTGGTGCTCTGCGTCGACAGGTTCCAGTCCCAAGGCGGCGTCAGCCATTGCTGGTATGCCAGGTCGTGATGCCGTGGTCAAGGCCAGGAGGTGAGCGACCTGGGGTCCGGTAAGAGCCCCTGAGTCGCGATGCTCAGGAGGTCCCCTTTGGCGCCCAAGCAGCCATCACTCGGCGAGAAAGGAGAGCAGCGTCGCTGACACGGAATTGCATTAGGTGCGGGGGTAGTACTACGATAGCTGGTGCTTTCGGGCAGTGACTTATATCGAGAGTCGGGGAGTATTCCTGGTGTGTCGTGGGGTCCGCGCGTCGGCAGGAGCGGAATCGCTCGGCGAGTTCCTCGCGCGCCCCTTCTCCCCCGCCTTTGCTCCCCTTTCTGCTCTACGTCCTCGGGTCCCGGCCCTCGAGCTAGTCTCAGCCGTCGCTGGTATGCCAGGTCGCGATGCCGTGGTCAAGGCCAGAGGGTGAGGGCTGGAGAGCCAGTAGGAGCCTTGAGTCGTGATGCTCAGGCACACCCCCTTTAACGTGCAAGCGGTTCGCCCGGACGAGAGTGAAAGGAACGCCGTGAGGGCCTCGCCTGGCGCAACTCCCTTAGGGGATCCTGTAAACTCATCATAGAAGGGAGAAGAGGTTGCCATGACAATTATCAGTCTGCCATTAGTTGCTTCCGAGGGGAGGTGAGGCAATGGAGGCTTGACGAGGTAGCGCTATGCGGGGCTGCCGCGGCCAGAGCTCATCCATTCAGGTTTCTCGGCGTTGCAGGGACGGACCCGTGCGCAACCGTCATGCCGTTATGGGAGCAATTCCGTCAGTTGGCGTCAGTTGAGCAGGCAACTAGATCAAACACATTAGCCGCGAAGGAGGGGATTCATTCAAATAGATGCTGGGAAGGGAGACATCGCTGGGTTGGGCCCGAGCGACTTGGGGATGATGCAGCCCGAGGGGCGCCCCCAATAAAGCAAGCTAACGACATGAAATAAAAGGGATACATACCGCAGGGACGGACCCACGCGGCCCGGGAACGATGCAGCCCTGGGTGGGCGCTCCCAGCTGGAAATGAAACTTGTAAGATGTCACCTGAAGGTGTTGAGGGCGAAGGGGTGTTGGTGCAGCAGACTCGGTGGGCTGCAGAAGCCAATCCTCACGAGCCCCTCAGGCCCAGGGGCCTCGGGAGGCTCCGGAGGCACTGGTAGCTCTTCGCGAATCATCTCCATCTCCGCCAAGGCTGCGGAACGCCTGTCTTCTTGAGCCTCCACGATGCCCCTCATGAGGCGCTGGCACGTAGCAACCGCGCTTGGCAAGCCGTAAGGCATGCGAACGTAGCTGTGGGGCGAACCCCTGCAGTGCCCCACTCGCGAGGGCCAGAGGCGCTCCATTGTAGAGACTTGGTTGAGACCTGGTACGTCGATGCAGACGCGCAGCCCACCATCCTCGCCTAGATGGGGAGCCACATCCGGTAGACGGCGGCAACCCCTCATGATTCTTGATTCCTATAGTTCCTGAATGGCCTTGTCGACGAACTCCTGCGGGTCTGACCTTCCTTGCCTTGCTCCTTCTTGAGGGAAATGTGCTTTGAAGCATGCCTCCATGTGGTGCCCAAGCGCCTCCCTCGTGACCCTGGCCAGGTCGGTGGCCCTCCAGGGGAGGACCCCCGAGCCCTGCCTGAGGAGGGCGCCGGGTGCACTTTCCTATGCGATGGAAGGAGGTTCCCCCTGGGCAGATGTTGGCCCTGAGGGGCCCGCCTCCCAAGGGGCCGGTCCGAACGATGTCTTCTTCTTCTTGGGGGTGGTCTCGGAAAGCCTCCTGCTTCCGCAATCCGGGTCCTCCAGTGACGCGGCCTGAAAGGCTCGCTCCAGGGAACACACTGCATCCTTCTCTTCACAGGGCATCGTGACGACTCCGCCACTTCCTGGCATCTTGAGGATGTTGTAGCCGTGGTGAGTTACGACCATGAACTTGGCCAGCGCTGGGTACCCGAGGACGGCGTTGTACGGCAGGCGGATGTGGGCGACGTCGAAGTCGATGAGCTCGGTGCGGTAGTTGTTGCGTGCCCCGAAGGTGACAGGGAGGCGGACCTGCCCAATCGGGACCGTGGAGCCGTTGGTGACTCCGGAGAAGGGCTTGGTTGGCTCAAGCTGGTCGTAGGGCACCTGGAGATTGTTGAACGTTTCCACGGACAGGACGTTGAGCCCTGCCCCACCATCCATGAGGGTCCTGGTGACCAGTACATTGCTGATGACTGGGGAGCAAAGCATCGGGGGGACTCCGGCTGTGGCCGCACACTTGAGTTGATCCGCTGAGCTGAATGTGATGGCGCATGCCAACCACCTGAGAGGGCACGTTGCTTCAAGCCTGGGGAAGACTGCATTCACTTCTAGGGCAAATTGCTTGAAGATGCGTTGGGAGGCTAGGGCTTGAGCTCCGCCCAGGATGCAGGCGATTGCACGTGGCTCCTGGAAGCCCCCATCCCCTTTGTCTTGATGGCGGTCCTCGTTCCTCCTTGGTTGAGGCGGCAGTGGAGGGAGGCCTGCGTTGCCTTGTGGGCGATCCTCATGAGGCTGATCCCTCCAGTCCCCCTCGTGAGGTAGGTCTCGCCAGTGATCCTCGCGAGGTTGATCGCGCCACCCTTGGCGCGGGCCACGGTCTTCCCAGCGTGTTGCGTTTCTTCCTCCTCCTCGGCCGTAGCCCCGATCAGTGCGGTCGGGACGACGACTGATCCTTCCTTCTCGCATGGCGCGGAGTTCTTGGCATTCGTTGGTGTTGTGGGTGTGGAGGTCGTGGTACACACAATACCGGCTGCCCCTGGAGGACTCAGGCAGATCTTTGCCCCGCTTGGTGTCTGGTTCTGCCCCGAGCACGGCAGCCCCCTTGCGCTTCACGTCCTTGGCCTTGGGCTTCTTCTCTTCTGGGTCTACGGCAGGCAGCTCGAGGAGGGAGAGGCGTCCCTCCTCAGCCCTCGCGCACTTGGTTGCCAAGTTGAACAGCTCCAAGGAGGTGCACAGGTCTTCATGCATTGCCAGCTCCTCCTTCATCTTGACATCGCGCACACCATCGGAGAAGGCCGAGATGATGGCCTCCTTAGACACCTTGGGGATCTTGAGGCGCATGCTGTTGAAGCGCTGAATGTACTTTTGCAGGGTCTCTCCGGGTTGTTGCTTGATGCGGCGCATGTCGCTCACGGCGGGTGGCCGGTCGCGAGTACCTTGGAAGTTGGCGATGAAGCAGGTGCGCATCTGGTCCTAGGAAGAGATCATGCCTGGAGCCAGATTCAGGAGACAGGTGCGAGCTCCTTCCTTGAGCGCCATGGGGAACCAGTTCGCCATGACCTTCTCGTCCCCACTGGCAGCTTCGATGCCCAGCTCATAGAGCTGGAGGAACTCTGCAGGGTCAGTCGTGCCGTCGTAATGAGGAGGCAGGTCTGGCTTGAACTTGTCGGGCCACGCGACACTACGCAGCTCGGTGGTGTAGGCACGGCAGCCTGCGGTGGCCACAAAAGGCTTCGGCTGGTGGAGAGCTCGGTCTTGAGGGTCCCCACACGCTGCAGCTAGGAGCAGCGCGGGGTCTTGGCGTGCGGGAGCTGGAACAGGGTCGCGGCGTGCCGGAGCAGGGAGCGCCCGGGCAGCTCCTTGCGGGCGAGGGACTTCATGGCAGCTCCGTTCTTGCTGCGCTGGCACCTGAAGGAGCGGGTTCTGCCCAAGGGCCACGCGCCTTGGAGCCATGGCGTCTTCTTGGAGAGGAGGCGGCTGGTACGCCCCTGGAGCTTCGTTGCCCACGCAGGGCGGGGTGCGGCGCAGCGGAGCGGACGACGCGGGAGAGCCCCCTGTGGTGCGGACGAGCTCGGCGACGAGGTCGAGCCACTCTTCGTAGACGTCGTCGACGGGACGGTTGCGCAGGAGCTTGTTTGCCGCGATGAGTGCAGCTCGAGCCTCCAAGGGTGCGCGGAGCGCGCGGGACGAAGAACCAGCTGGTGTGAGCGATGGAGTAGCGGTGCGGCCGTCTTGCCACACGGATGGATGCTAAGACGACGCTTGCCGCTCGCCCCCTACCGGGCCGGTGGCGGCGTTGATGGCGGGCGACAGGGAACGACGAGGACGTCCACCAACGGGCGCCGTCTGGGCGACGCGGGAAGCGATGGCGGCCCGGCGCTCGGCGCGGGCCCGACGAGTGTCGGACATGGACGCGACTGTCACGACCGGTTTTTCCGGGTATAAAATTTCCAGAAAAAGACCGTCGTGCTCACCAGCCCCAGGATTACTGTTAGCTGATGAGGCACCAACTTGTTACAGAAATTCCAAGCAAAAGTACAAAACATGTAGTACAAGACCATTGTGGCTTATGAGTACATCAAATGGTTTTCTAGTGGTCGCTGGCGGAAGCGGTTTGTGAATCATCAGTGTATGGGACTCCATTTCCCACGGGAACAGCTGACCAGGTTAACTCCTATCTTCGCGAGGCTGCTATCACCGTTGCTTAGTTTCAGGGGCTGTCACCGCAACGCTCCTCTCCATGCAGAAATCTGGCCAAGACAATAGCCAGGGACAAGCCAGTGAGTACTTTGAATGTACTCGCAAACATTATGAACACTGGGATAATATAATTGATAATCATGCACTGAAATATTCTATGATCACATCGTCAGTCATAAATAAAATATCTTTTATGCATGCAAGCAGGTTATTTATATGCAACATGAATAAGCAATAATGGAGTGGGAAATAAAATGCCGCAGTCGGGCATCTGTGCGACACCACATAAAGGGCTTAAAGGAAATGCCACAGTCGGGCGTCTAAGCGACACCACATAAAGGGCTTAAAAAGAAATGCCACAGTCGGGCGTCTAAGCGACACCACATAAAGGGCTTAAAGGAAATGCCACAGTCGGGCGTCTAAGCGACACCACATAAAGGGCTTAAAGGGAATGCCACAGTCGGGGGTCTAAGCGACGCCACATAAAGGGCTTAAAAGAAATGCCACAGTCGGGCGTCTGAGCGACAACACATAAAGGGCTTAAAAAGCAATGCCACAGTCGGGCGTCTGAGCGACACCACAAAAAAAAGGCTTGAGAATAAATAATCACAATGAATATCCAGGAGGTAGAACCATCCCAGGGATACTCGATAATACAATAATGCAACAGGTTAGTCCATCATAAAATAATAATCATGGTTCTCACAAGCCATCAGTCTGTATCCAAGTTTGGTTTAACAATATCTCCTCCGAAGACCGACACTAAGACCAACACTTGACCCATCCCAGACTGTAATCCTTAACCATGGACACGGCTATTCGAATAGGTTTAATCTCTGCAGAGGGTGTACTCTTTACCCATGAGTAACGGATTCCTTTAGTCCATCGGGACTAATTCCGTCTACGGCCTTTTAGTTGAAAACATGCCTAACTTGCACACACCAGCTTAACTCATCGGTGTCTGGAATCACCCACGACACTTGTTAAGCAAAACTGTAAGTGGGGAGGCTACAACCTCGCGTAGCATGAGATCAAATTTATATCACGCGCTCTAAGGGGTGGCCTCCCCTCTCGGTCTCAATCGGAAACACCCATGCCCCCGGACCAGGTGGCATGCCTACCGGCTACAACCGATATCTTCCACCATGGCCTCTCTGTACGGTGTGTGCTTGAAAGGGGTTGACGACTTACTGAACCATACCCTACCTACGGCAGGGACAAGTGGTAGTACATAGCAAGTATGGGGGTTACTGGAAACAAGACTCGGTCTACGGTTGACTCAGGAGGTTTATAAGTTCCCTGCATGACATGTAAACAATTATATTTCAATCAACAAAATCACCACTCAATATACCTTACCATGCCATACCGGACATAACCGTCCCGACGGGGACCGGCGACAAGCTCACTCCTACCCAAGGCAGAGGCTTTCCCGGATTCCTTTCCGGCATGCATGCAAGGCACATGAGGGTGATTACCATCACAAGTATATTCATTCCAACAGCAAGGAAATCACTAATATGCTTCCATGCAAATGATCATGTCACATGAAATAACAAGTCCTCCGAAGTAAGGTGGTGTTATAAACGTGTCAAATAACACACCAAAAACATTATGCCAGGGTTCAGAATACTTTCCTTTAAGTTGTGGAGGGGTGAGGTGCTCTCCAAAACTTTTGAAAGTTTCTTCTCTCTCTCTCCAAAATCCTATTTTAAAAATATCTTTGAATTAACACATATTTCAAAAACAGTACAAAAAAGTTGTTTGGAAAATTTTCAAATAAATCTTAAAATAAACTAGACCAAATTTGAGGAAGGTAGGAAAAAGAATCAATTCATTTGGAGTTATACTTAAAAAGTTATAGACAGTCAAAGATGTGGTCAAAATCTGTTTTTAAATTAAATGTATAAAAGAAAACGCTTCAGATAGAATATGCTTTCGGTGCAGGGTAAACGTACTGGGGGGAATTACGCCTTCACTTAGTCCCACGTGGACAGGCACGGGGTCGCTGACAGTGGGTCTAGAGGGCCCACTGGTCAGGTTTGACCAGTCTATCCCTCCCTCCTCTTCCTCTGCCCGAACGGAGGCGAGGCAACGGCGATAGTCACCGGCGAACGGCGGCTCCCCGTGGGTTCCAGAGGGTCTGGATGGATCCGCGAGACTGAGGCGGTCCTTTCGGTGGTCGCTGGGTAGACGGGGGTGGAAAGAGTCATCGGCGGTGAGCTTCACGGCGGAGGGGAGCTTCGACAGCAGAGTGGTTTTGGGGCTACGGTGGTTCCCGATCAAAATCGAGTAGGGGGATGTGTTCACGGAAGGATGAGGAGGTTCCTGGCGAAGAGAACAGAGAGGGGGAGGCCCTGGTGGTGCCGGAATGGCCGGGGCAATGGCGGCGGCCGCGGTTGCCAGAGATGAGGAAGGAGGCCTCCCCGGGTCGATTGGCTGCCAATGGGGGTCCTCGGGAGGTGGCTTGGGACTGCCTGCGTGCGGAGATGAGCTCGGGGCTCCTTTTATAGGTGTGGCAAGGCGGTTCCGCGGCGGCCATGGATAAGCTCTCCGGCGACCGCCATTCTGTAGCTGCAGGGCATCGTGGTGAGGCTGGGGATGGCGGCAGGAGCTAGCGGACGAGCGGCGAGCGGAGGTGGCTTGGGCGGCACTGGCCAGCGCAGGAGCTATCGGGCGGCGGTGGCGGCTAGTTGTTGGCTTGCCGGAGACGTGGCGAGGGCTGCGGGGTTCGTGGGGTGCAGAAGGGGACACGGCGCGCTGGCTACGGTCGGTCACGGACTGGAGTAAGTGCGGGGCGGGACGCGGTGGCTCGGGCGCACGTGCGTGCCAAACGCACGCTCTGGGCGCGCCCAGAGCATGCACGAAACGTGCTCGACGAATTGCCAGAGCCTGCTACAGAGCTTGGGTGAGGCTGGCAATTAACAGACCCAGGCTAGGGGCAACTGGGAGCCTAGTGGACATGCTAGTTTGATCAAAGGTGCAAGCTCATAGTGCAATGCCAAAACTCATGTCAAAACTGGTCGTGCCTATAGGGTGCTCGATAGAATGCCACATGCACCTAGGCATCTCTTGGGGTGGCCAAAACTTCCAGATTTGGATCTGTTTAGATGCAAGAGAGAGTGGTGAGGTTAGTTGGCCAAAATCAGAAACTTGTTAGTGCAAGTTTTGCAAAACTTCAATTTTGGACAGGAAATAAATGACATTATTTCATGAACCAAAATTAATCCAATGGGTACATGCTCCTGGATTTAGGGGTTTTGTAGGGCTATATACAAGTGGGAGAAAGCACAAGATCATTGGAGCAAAATTAAATAGGGTTGCAGTAGAAATCACAAGGCTGGACCAGAATGAAAATGAGGTTGATTCACTCGAATTTTTGAAATAACAACACAGGGTTTTTGCATAAAGTTGAATCATATGTTACTACCAATGTCCCATAATTTTGCTGGAGGCTAGAAAGAATTATTTAAATGAGTTGTAGTGCAAAATTGCCCACTGGACCAGAGAACAAAATTGGTTGTAGAGCTCAAAATATTTCATAAAATAAAGATGTTTTTGCACAAAAGTTATTGAATAACATCATATGACATCTCCAAATTTTTGTGGGAATTTTAAGTGGATCTATCAAATAGTTGTAGTTCAAATATGGCCATTTAACCTTGAAAAACCATTTTCAAGAAAGTAAAGATCAAGCAACTTAATTATTTAATTAGTTATATTAAATCAGGGAAAGTTTCTCTTGAGAGATTAAATATGTCCAATGACATATTTGAAAAGTTTTCTCTTTGGGAAAAACTCATCATAACAGGGAAGGAAATGATTTAAAAATCAAAATGGAGCTCAGAAATTCAAAGTTTTAATTCCTGGCAAAAAATTTAATTCATTAAAACAAGGCCAAATTTTTGGGGTGTCACAACACTACCCCCCTTAAGAAAAATCTCGTCCTCGACATTTGTTAAAAGCTGCTTTAAGAAGAACAATAAGCAGTAAAAATGTGGCTACAGTGAGGGGGCAATAAGTGGTGAAAAAACCACAGTGCGAAAACTGGTGCCGCGTGGATAAGTCTACGGTTCGGGACAAAATCATGAGATTTCTACGCTGGATATAAATTTAGAATAACTCCTAAATTTAAATATACGCTGGTCGTACCCGAGAGTACAGTGCTCTCTCTGGCCGACAGGTGGACCCGGGGTCCACTGCCAGTCTCTTCTTCTCCGTCTGGTTCTCTCTTCTTCCTCTCTCCCGCGCGCTTTCTCCACCGGCGACGCCTAGCGCGTAGGGCATCTAGGCCGTACCGCGGTAGTGCGCGGCATGCTAGCTGCCCGTGCAGCGTGCACTCACCTTGCGGGCCAGCGCGCTGTCGGCACTGCTCGCGGATTCGACTCCGAATACCGGCGATCGGCGACGAGCGGCGTTGGTGGACTTCGCCCACCGTACACCGAGCTCGAGCTATAAAACGGACGGGGTGCCTCTCTCTTCTTCCTCACACCTGGCCTCACTTCTCCTCCTCCTTCTTTCTCCATTACTGCTTACAGAAGCTCGGGTGAGGCTCCAATGGCGGAGGCGATGCCGGACTAGTTTGTGATCCTGATATTTGGAGGGCTGGCGACACTACTGGGCTCTCTGTGATCCTGTGCGCGATGATCCTCGACGATCGTCGCGACGCTGCTGCTCGGGTGTTGGCTCTCCGCGGTGGTGGTGGTGATCACGAGGAGTAGATGGGGTGTGCTGGGTGCTAACTGTTGTTAGGGGGTGATTAGCTGGATGTAACACCGTTGCAAAGTTTTGCAAACAGTGTATGTGTTCGAATGGTAATGGTTGTGAGTCTGCTGCGTGGTGCTGTGTGAAATTAAATAATCCACGTCATGGGAAGGGGCAGATGTAGCAACTCAGGGAAAAGAAATCTCACTCCAGGATTTTGCGAGGGAAAAACAGTTAATTTAAAGGAGCATAAACCACAACAAAAACTACGCACATTAGTAGAAGCCAATTAATTGACTTGTCGTACAAACTCAGGGCATCACGCATAAGTCACACACATAATTAAATGTCGCAATAACGAACACCGCAGCAACTTCTAAAATGGAAACGGTAACTGGATGGGGTCCCTAGAAAACGTCTCTGGTACTGGGATACACTCCTCTTCTATCGGGGAAAGTGGATTGACCAGTCGATGCACGTGTCTCTCCTGGTCGGGCCTTAGTGCTCTGCCGATGGCGATCTGAGGATTTAAATCTGCGAGGCTCTGGAGATAACCCATCACATGTTGGGTTAAACACTCTTGAGCGATGACGTACTGGACAAGGTTGGCCAGGACCGGGTCTCTCTCAATTTGTCCACCGGGAAAAGATGTCACTCCTCCGGGCACTGCACGGCTCGGGAAGTAATAATACCCTCGTTCGCTGGCATAGGGTACCGCGAATCGAAGGCGAGCAAGCGCTTCGTATGCAACAGCTTCTATGGCCATCTGTGAGGTTGGCATAGATTTCCCCACGAAGGAGACCTCCGTTGGGTCTTGGTTTGAGTTTACGGGAGGGATGTGTACTGCTGCCCAATATCTCGAGGTGGAAGGGGTAATTCTTGATTTGAACAGCTCGTACTGGGGTGGCTGGGTAGCGCCCATGGTACTGCAGGTAAAATCCCGCAATATCTTGACAAAACTACCTGGGGTTGCATCTGGGGTTCTTAGATAAATGCTAGGGCTCGGCATGGCAAGGAAATGGTTGTGAGGGTGGTGCACAAGGTGAGAGATGCTTGGCAAGGTCACGTGGTGGCCTTTTTATAGCACCAAAGCTGGGTCATTTTTACCGTGGTGAATGGTAAAGAAAATTTTCAGCTCTGTTCCAAGGGTCGAGGTCAAGCCACAGATTCACACATTTCACTATAGTGATGTGTTACTGTGGGGGGTTGTCGAGGAAGTTTTTGGTAACTGTGTCCGGGATAGAAATCTTATACTGCATACTGGCGTATCCAGGCAAGGCCACTATTAAAATAGAGGCACGACAACAGGCGGCATTTAAATACGAGGCCACACGATTACAAAGCGAGGGTACACTGGGACTCGATACAACTCGGGTGACCTAGTCTACCTCGTTTACATCCAAGCGGGCGTGCCTTGAGGCTCCTCCACGGGTCTCGTCGTCGGAATTAGCTGGAGTGGGTTGAGGGGCTGCAGGCTCGGGGTAGCAATGAGGATCATCTCGGGGATTGTTGGCCACAATCCCGTTGGAGTGTGCTCCCAATATGCGTCGAAGCACCTCTGGGGTTATCGCAGCACCTTGGCTTATGGCTGGGGCAGGCCTCAGTGACTCGATCGGGTGTCCAAACAACACAACTGGGTTGTCGGCGTTGGGCTCGTTCTCTTCCCTCGCCGGGGCTCGACGGACCAGCTCTCCATGAGTTGCGATTAGATCGATAGTGATTTGATCGCACAGTTCCTCTAGTGCACTTACATAACGCACTAGGTGCAGGAATGCAGGATCCGTCTCGTGATCTCCGTTGGCAACTTGGGGTGGTCTACCATACCCTTCACGTCTGGGGTAGTAGTGGAACGAGCGACAGTTAACTCTGGGCGACAAGTGTCGGAGATGAACTATAGCCTCTCGAGCAGCTAGTTGGATGGCTTGAAGCTCAAAGGAAGTCGTCCTTCCGGTGAACCTGTAGGGGCGCTCGGGCTCTAGTCCCCTACCATAAATGTGCACAGTGGCCCAGAATTGACGGCTCTCACCGCTCATGGGTCCTTGGTACACAACATATTCTGGGGGCTCTTCTAACGCATAGGCACGACGGGTGAGGTTTGCGAGTATGGTCACAAAGCCTCCAAGGTTGGTTGTTGTGGTCTCATTGTGCACGACAGGTCCAGGCATTGTGGCTCGGTTTGGGGTAGAGGCTATGCTGTGCTGTGTTGGGGCTAGCGTGCCCCTTTTTATAGGAAAAAGGGGACGGAGTCTTCCTTTGCATGCTTGCAAGAAAGGACTATTTAGGGGCCGGTCAATGGCGCATGAGTGACAAGTTAGGTTGATAGGTTGGGCACCGACTGCCAAAAAGGTGTTGGGTCACTGTGTGGCTATCTTGCACGAGAAGCTTGGCTGGGGTTTGGTTATGGTTTGGTGGGTTGGTTTGCCTAGGTTTATAGACCCGGCTAAGATAGGATTAGCCAATGGTCAGCCTGGCTCTGATACCAAGTATGTCACGACCGGTTTTTCCGGGTATAAAATTTCCAGAAAAAGACCGTCGTGCTCACCAGCCCCAGGATTACTGTTAGCTGATGAGGCACCAACTTGTTACAGAAATTCCAAGCAAAAGTACAAAATGTGTAGTACAAGACCATTGTGGCTTATGAGTACATCAAATGGTTTTCTAGTGGTCGATGGCGGAAGCGGTTCGTGAATCATCAGTGTATGGGACTCCATTTCCCACGGGAACAGCTGACCAGGTTAACTCCTATCTTCGCGAGGCTGCTATCACCGTTGCTTAGTTTCCGGGGCTGTCACCACAACGCTCCTCTCCATGCAGAAATCTGGCCAAGACAATAGCCAGGGACAAGCCAGTGAGTACTTTGAATGTACTCGCAAACATTATGAACACTGGGATAATATAATTGATAATCATGCACTGAAATATTCTATGATCACATCGTCAGTCATAAATAAAATATCTTTTATGCATGCAAGCAGGTTATTTATATGCAACATGAATAAGCAATAATGGAGTGGGAAATAAAATGCCGCAGTCGGGCGTCTGCGCTACACCACCTAAAGGGCTTAAAGGAAATGCCACAGTCGGGCGTCTAAGCGACACCACATAAAGGGCTTAAAAAGAAATGCCACAGTCGGGCGTCTAAGCGACACCACATAAAGGGCTTAAAGGAAATGCCACAGTCGGGCGTCTAAGCGACACCACATAAAGGGCTTAAAGGGAATGCCACAGTCGGGCGTCTAAGCGACACCACATAAAGGGCTTAAAAGAAATGCCACAGTCGGGCGTCTGAGCGACACCACATAAAGGGCTTAAAAAGAAACGCCACAGTCGGGCGTCTGAGCGACACCACAAAAAAAAGGCTTGAGAATAAATAATCACAATGAATATCCAGGAGGTAGAACCATCCCAGGGATACTCGATAATACAATAATGCAACGGGTTAGTCCATCATAAAATAATAATCATGGTTCTCACAAGTCATCAGTCGGTATCCAAGTTTGGTTTAACAATATCTCCTCCCAAGACCGACACTAAGACCAACACTTGACCCATCCCAGACTGTAATCCTTAACCATGGACACGGCTATTCGAATAGGTTTAATCTCTGCAGAGGGTGTACTCTTTACCCACGAGTAACGGATTCCTTTAGTCCATCGGGACTAATTCCGTCTACGGCCTTTTAGTTGAAAACACGCCTAACTTGCACACACCAGCTTAACTCATCGGTGTCTGGAATCACCCACGACACTTGTTAAGCAAAACTGTAAGTGGGGAGGCTACAACCTCGCGTAGCATGAGATCAAATTTATATCGCGCGCTCTAAGGAGTGGCCTCCCCTCTCGGTCTCAACCGGAAACACCCATGCCCCCGGACCAGGTGGCATGCCTACCGGCTACAACCGATATCTTCCACCATGGCCTCTCTGTACGGTGTGTGCTTGAAAGGGGTTGACGACTTAATGAACCATACCCTACCTACGGCAGGGACAAGTGGTAGTACATAGCAAGTATGGGGGTTACTGGAAACAAGACTCGGTCTACGGTCGACACAGGAGGTTTATAAGTTCCCTGCATGACATGTAAACAATTATATTTCAATCAACAAAATCACCACTCAATATACCTTACCATGCCATACCGGACATAACCGTCCCGACGGGGACCGGCGACAAGGTCACTCCTACCCAAGGCAGAGGCTTTCCCGGATTCCTTTCCGGCATGCATGCAAGGCACATGAGGGTGATTACCATCACAAGTATATTCATTCCAACAGCAAGGAAATCACTAATATGCTTCCATGCAAATGATCATGTCACATGAAATAACAAGTCCTCCGAAGTAAGGTGGTGTTATAAACGTGTCAAATAACACACCAAAAACATTATGCCAGGGTTCAGAATGCTTTCCTTTAAGTTGTGGAGGGGTGAGGTGCTCTCCAAAACTTTTGAAAGTTTCTTCTCTCTCTCCAAAATCCTATTTTAAAAATATCTTTGAATTAACACATATTTCAAAAACAGTACAAATTTGAGGAAGGTAGGAAAAAGAATCAATTCATTTGGAGTTATACTTAAAAAGTTATAGACAGTCAAAGCTGTGGTCAAAATCTGTTTTTAACTTAAATGTATAAAAGAAAACGCTTCAGATAGAATACGCTTTCGGTGCAGGGTAAACGTACTGGGGGGAATTACGCCTTCACTTAATCCCACGTGGATAGGCATGGGGTCGCTGACAGTGGGTCCAGAGGGCCCACTGGTCAGGTTTGACCAGTCTATCCCTCCCTCCTCTTCCTCTGCCCGAACGGAGGCGAGGCAACGGCGATCGTCGCCGGCGAACGGCGGCCCCGTGGGTTCCAGAGGGTCTGGATGGATCCGCGAGACTGAGGCGGTCCTTCCGGTGGTCTCTGGGTAGACGGGGGTGGAAAGAGTCATCGGCGGTGAGCTTCGCGGCGGAGGGGAGCTTCGGGAGCAGAGTGGTTTTGGGGCTACGGTGGTTCCCCATCAAAATCAAGTAGGGGGATGTGTTCACCGAAGGATGAGGAGGTTCCTGGCGAAGAGAACGGAGAGGGGGAGGCCCGGGTGGTGCCGGAATGGCCGGGGCAGTGGCGGCGGCTGCGGTTGCCGGAGATGAGGAAGGAGGCCTTCCCGGGTCGATTGGCTGCCAATGGGGGTCCTCGGGAGGTGGCTTGGGAGTGCCTGCGCGCGGAGATGATCTCGGGGCTCCTTTTATAGGCGTGGCAAGGCGGTTCCGCGGCGGCCGTGGATAAGCTCTCCGGCGACCGCCATTCTGTAGCTGTAGGGCATCGTGGTGAGGCTGGGGATGGCGGCAGGAGGTAGCGGACAAGCGGCTACTGCTCCAAGGGCGAGCTGGCGAGCGGAGGTGGCTTGGGCGGCGCTGGCCAGCGCAGGAGCTGTCGGGCGGCGGTGGCGGCTAGCTATTGGCTTGCCGGAGACATGGCGAGGGCTGCGGGGTTCGTGGGGTGCAGAAGGGGACACGGCGCGCTGGCTACGGTCGGTCACGGACTGGAGTAAGTGCGGGGCGGGACGCGGCGGCTCGGGCGCACGTGCGTGCCAAACGCACGCTCTAGGCGCGCCTAGAGCACGCACGAAACGTGCTCGACGAATTGCCAGAGCCTGCTACAGAGCTTTGGTGAGGCTGGCAATTAACAGACCCAGGCTAGGGGCAACTGGGAGCCTAGTGGACATGCTAGTTTGATCAAAGGTGCAAGCTCACAGTGCAATGCCAAAACTCATGTCAAAACTGGTCATGCCTATAGGGTGCTCGATAGAATGCCACATGCACCTAGGCATCTCTTGGGGTGGCCAAAACTTCTAGATTGGGGTCTCTTTAGATGCAAGAGAGAGTGGTGAGGTTAGTTGGCCAAAATCAGAAACTTGTTAGTGCAAGTTTTGCAAAACTTCAATTCTGGACAGGAAATAAATGACATTATTTCATGAACCAAAATTAATCCAATGGGTACATGCTCCTGGATTTAGGGGTTTTGTAGGGCTATATACAAGTGGGAGAAAGCACAAGATCATTGGAGCAAAATTAAATAGGGTTGCAGTAGAAATCACAAGGCTGGACCAGAATGAAAATGAGGTTGATTCACTCAAATTTTTCAAATAACAACACAGGGTTTTTGCATAAAGTTGAATCATATGTTACTACCAATATCCCATAATTTTTCTGGAGGCTAGAAAGAATTATTTAAATCGCTTGTAGTGCGAAATTGCCCACTGGACCAGAGAACAAAATTGGTTGTAGAGCTCAAAATATTTCATAAAATAAAGATTTTTTTGCACAAAAGTTATTGAATAACATCACATGACATCTCCAAATTTTTGTGGAAATTTTAAGTGGATCTATCAAATAGTTGTAGTTCAAATATGGCCATTTAACCTTGAAAAACCATTTTCAAGAAAGTAAAGATCAAGCAACTTAATTATTTAATTAGTTATATTAAATAAGGGAAAGTTTCTCTTGAGAGATTAAATATGTCCAATGACATATTTGAAAAGTTTTCTCTTTGGGAAAAACTCATCATAACAGGGAAGGAAATGATTTAAAAATCAAAATGGAGCTCAGAAATTCAATGTTTTAATTCCTGGCAAAATTTTTAATTCATTAAAACAAGGCCAAATTTTTGGGGTGTCACAGCGACGGTCGGAGGAGAACGGAGCAGTGGAAGACGAACTCCGGCGCACCCCTACCTGGCGCACCAAATGTCAGATTTCGGGTTCCGGCAGACCCTTAAGGTTCGAACTCTGGGGTGCGCGCGGAGATTACGCCTTCTACCTCCCCGTCTCGCAAAGATCTAGATTACTGAAAGAACTACACAGGAGACACAAGATTTATACTGGTTCGGTCCACCGTCGCGCTGTAATACCCTACTCCAGTGTGTGGTGGGTGGATTGCCTCTTGGGGCTGATGAAGATAAACAATACAAGGAAGAACAGCCTCGCGAGGGTCTGCTCTTGGCTGGGGCGATGAACTGTTAGGAGGGGTTCAGTCGCCCTTTTCTTCGTCTCTCTCTCTAACCACCACTAATTCTCACTCACTCTTACTCACTGCCGGCCGGCCCCTTTGCTATGTGGGTGGCCGGTCCTATTTATAGAGGCCCTGGTCCTCTTCCCAAATATTGAGCGGGAAGGGAGCCAACAATGGAGGGCTAATTTGAAGGGGGACAACAAGTATCAGCTATCCTGACAAAAGTAGTCTTCGCCTGCGCAAAGCTCTGGCGATGACGCCGTCTTGGGCTCCACGGTGACCTCCATCTCGTAGTCCTCCTGGTCTTGGTCTCGTTGCACCGAAATGGCAACCTTTGCCTAATGCCTCGGTACTCCGCGGCTGCGCTTGCTCCCTTTGCACCAAAGAGGAAAGGAGGACGCTGCGCGGGCTGGCACCCGCCTGTTGCCCTGAGTCGTCATGGCTTGTGTCACGGGCTCCTCGTGAGGTACCCCGCCTTGATCTCTCCACCTCCTTGTGAGCCAGCCTGATGAGGCCGCGCCTGAGGAAGCTCCACGTCGTCCGCCCCGCGAGGCTTGGCCCCTCACGAGGGTCTTGAGCCTTGTGTTGATGAAGATGGGCCGTGCTGGGCCCCCTTTGAGCCACGCCACAGGCCGCAGGCAGGCAAGTCTGGGGACCCCCATTCCCAGAACGCCGACAGACCGCGGTGCTGCCTCCACTCTAACACCTCCTAGGGCTGGATCTGGTTCTGCCTCCGCACCGCACGGCGCCACTAGAAGCCGAGCGCCTGCTCCTCAGGTCCCGATGATGTCGGGCCTCAAGCTTCACAAGCGAAGGGTGGAGTACCTTGCGGTGGACCGGTAGGTGTTTCGAACTTCGCTTGGTCCGCGTAGGTGCCTATTTTTTCCTAACGCTCGCCTTTGGTTTATCAGACCGACATCTTCGGTGAAGAAGAGGAAGGATGATAGGGAAGATGTGCCTCCCTCCATAGAGCAAGGAGGCAACATCGCTCGTGCCTCCTAGCCTGGTCGTCTTCGCGGGGCCAAGAGGATCCCAGTTGCATGGAGTCAGCCCCTATGGCCCCACTGGCTCCAGAGGTGCCGATACTTGGTGCGGCTGATGAGGTCCTAGCTGTTCCGGAGCCTGCGGTCTCCCAAGCCCTGGTGACAGCGCCACTTCCTCCTACTGCTGCGCCTCCACTCCTTTGTTCCTCTGCTCTTGCTGTCGTCTCGGAG
Organism: Triticum aestivum; assembly: GCF_018294505.1. Lineage (NCBI taxonomy): Eukaryota > Viridiplantae > Streptophyta > Magnoliopsida > Poales > Poaceae > Triticum > Triticum aestivum. The sequence continues at coordinate 529,818,618 of NC_057809.1, read as the reverse complement.
TGTGCCTTTTCAGAGATGACCCAACTGCAGGCGGATCTCCTGAGCACTGACCCGCGCCTGGTGGCCGGGCGTCTGGAGTTGGCCTCCGGCTGGCTTAATTCTGACCTGGCGGTGCGTGCGGCGCTGAGCCAGGCTATTGCGGCATCTGAGAGAGAGAAGCATGGAGCCGTCGGTGCTGCAGCCGATCGTGAGGTGGTGCTGAAAGAAGCCAAGGCCGCCCGAGACCGCTGCCAGGCGCTGGAGGGCGAGTTGCAGAGCCTGTGCGATAAGCACGCCGAAGAGGCGCGCCGCCGCGAAGCAAAGGAGAATGAGATGAAGGCCCGAGAGGAAGCCGTCAAGAATCGTGATGCTGAGCTGGTGGAGCTGGGGAAGAGGCAGGTTACCGAGCGCAACCGGTTGGAAGAACAGGAGCAGAAGATGGGGGCGAAGGAGGCCGTTCTCAACGCCAAGGTGCGGGTCTTGGCGGAACACCGTGTGGCCTTCGCCGATCTCGAGAAGAGATCTCGAAGGGCACTGAAGACGCTCTATGAGCATGGCTTGGAGAAGCTGCTAGATATCGACAAGGACGGCCCCGCCCAGCCGCTTCCTCTCGTGGTGAAGGCGCTTGAGGAGGTCATTGAAGGCCTCGGTCCCATGGCGGAGGCGGAAGCTCTCCTTCTGTCTTCAGCCTCTCTTACCCGCGTCCTGAGCCATCTGCACCTCCGCGACCCCAACACCCAGTTTGACGAGCTACTGGAGCGTGTGGCTGAAGACCTCCACGAGACCGCCGCCGTAGCCGTTCAAGGTCAAGTGGAGGATTTGCTGGGGAAGTTCCGCGGCTTTCTCTCCGATCCTCTGTCTGGTGATGCCGCGGATCCTGCGGCTCGTGGCGAAGGTGAAGACATCTTCGCCCACAGGGCAGCTCCTTCCGTGGGCGACAACGACATCCAGGGGTGACCCGCGGCTATTCTCCTTGTTTTATTCCTGCGACACACATCAGGCCTCGCAGAGGCGTTTAGACTTTTCATTTGGTATTGTGAGAAAAGTATGCTTGTAATATTTGCTTTGAGATTCTTCGATTTCCTTCCTTATTTGCCTTGTTCTACATCGGTAGAGCCCGGCCCCGCGCATACCTCAACCGCCGTTGGGTCGATCGGAGAACAGGATGGTCCAAGGAGTGAGGGGCTATGTGACCAGTTAGGCTCCTGAGTCACGATGCTCAGTGTTGGGGAACGTAGCAGAAATTCAAAATTTTCCTACGTGTCACCAAGATCTATCTATGGAGAGACTAGCAACGAGGGAAGGAGAGTGCATCTACATACCCTTGTAGATCGCTAAGCGGAAGCGTTCAAGTGAACGGGGTTGATGGAGTCGTACTCGTCGTGATTCAAATCACCGATGACCAAGTGCCGAACGCACGGCACCTCCGCGTTCAACACACGTGCAGCCCGGTGACGTCTCCCACGCCTTGATCCAGCAAGGAGAGAGGGAGAGGTTGAGGAAGACTCCATCCAGCAGCAGCACAACAGCGTGGTGGTGATGGAGGAGCGTGGCAATCCTGCAGGGCTTCGCCAAGCACCACAGAAGAGGAGGGAGAGAGAGATGCAGGGCTGCACCAACGAGAGATTGAATCGCGCATCTTATGGGCAGCCCTAGGCCTCATATATATAGGGAAGGGGAGGGGCTGCGCCCCTTCTAGGGTTCCCACCCCTAGGGGGGGCAGCAGCCCTAGATGGGGATCAAGGGTGGCGGCCAAGAGGGGGAGAGGAGAGGGAGGCGCACCAATATGGGCCCTAAGGCCCATATCCGCTAGGGTTTGCCCCCTTTCCACCTCTTAGGCGCCATGGGCCCTTATGGGAGGCGCACCAGCCCACTAAGGGGCTGGTCCCTCACCACTCTTGGCCCAGGAAAACCTCCGGGGTTGGTGGCCCCACTTGGTGGACCCCCGGGACCCTCCCGATGGTCCCGGTACGTTACCGATAAACCCCGAAACTCTTCCGGTGTCCAAAATAGGACTTCCCATATATAAATCTTTACCTCCGGACCATTCCGGAACTCCTCGTGACGTCCGGGATCTCATCCAGGACTCCGAACAACATTCGGTAACCACATACAAACTTCCTTTATAACCCTAGCATCATCGAACCTTAAGTGTGTAGACCCTACGGGTTCGGGAGACATGCAGACATGACCGAGACGTTCTCCGGTCAATAACCAACAGCGGGATCTGGATACCCATGTTGGCTCCCACATGTTCCACAATGATCTCATCGGATGAACCACGATGTCAAGGACTTAATCAATCCCGTATACAATTCCCTTTGTCTAGCGGTATTGTACTTGCCCGAGATTCGATCGTCGGTATACCGATACCTTGTTCAATCTCGTTACCGGCAAGTCTCTTTACTCGTTCCGTAACACATCATCCCGTGATCAACTCCTTGATCACAGTGTGCACATTATGATGGTGTCCTACCGAGTGGGCCCAGAGATACCTCTCCGTTTACACGGAGTGACAAATCCCAGTCTCGATTCGTGCCAACCCAACAGACACTTTCGGAGATACCTGTAGTGCACCTTTATAGTCACCCAGTTACGTTGTGACGTTTGATACACCCAAAGCACTCCTACGGTATCCGGGAGTTGCACAATCTCATGGTCTAAGGAAATGATACTTGACATTAGAAAAGCTTTAGCATACGAACTACACGATCTAGTGCTATGCTTAGGATTGGGTCTTGTCCATCACATCATTCTCCTAATGATGTGATCCCGTTATCAACGACATCCAATGTCCATGGTCAGGAAACCGTAACCATCTATTAATCAACGAGCTAGTCAACTAGAGGCTTACTAGGGACATGGTGTTGTCTATGTATCCACACATGTATCTGAGTTTCCTATCAATACAATTCTAGCATGGATAATAAACGATTATCATGAACAAGGAAATATAATAATAACTAATTTATTATTGCCTCTAGGGCATATTTCCAACAGTCTCCCACTTGCACTAGAGTCAATAATCTAGTTCACGTCGATATGTGATTAACAATCAAGGTCACATCCCCATGTGACTAACACCCAAAGAGTTTACTAGAGACAATAATCTAGTTCACATTACCATGTGATTAACACTCGATGAGTTCTGGGTTTGATCATGTTATGCTTGTGAGAGAGGTTATAGTCAACGGGTCTGAACCTTTCAGATCCGTGTGTGCTTTACAAATCTCTATGTCATCTCCTAGATGCAGCTACCACGTTCTATTTGGAGCTATTCCAAATAACTGTTCTACTTGGAGCTATTCTAAATTGTTGCTCAATTATACGTATCCTGTATCTCTACTCAGAGCTATCCGGATAGGTGTTAAGCTTCCCTCGACGTAACCCTTTATGATGAACTCTTTTACCACCTCCATAATCGAGAAAATTCCTTAGTCCACTAGTTACTAAGGATAACTTTGACCGCTGTCCTGTGATCCATTCTTGGATCACTCTTGTACCCCTTGACTGACTCATGGCAAGGCACACTTCAGGTGCGGTACATGGCATAGCATACTGTAGAGCCTATGTCTTAAGCATACGGGATGACCTTCGTCCTTTCTCTCTATTCTGCCGTGGTCGAGCTTTAAGTCTTAACTTCATACCTTACAACTCAGGCAAGAACTCCTTCTTTGACTGATCCATCTTGAACACCTTCAAGATCATGTCAAGGTATGTACTCATTTGAAAGTACCATTAAGCGTTTTGATCTATCCTCATAGATCTTGATGCTCAATGTTCAAGTAGCTTAATCCAGGCTTTCCATTGAAAAACACTTTCCAAATAACCCTATATGCTTTCCAGAAATTCTACGTCATTTCTGATCAACAATATGTCAACATATACTTATCAGAAATTCTATAGTGCTCCCACTCACTTCTTTGGAAATACAAGTTTCTCATAAACTTTGTATAAACCCAAAATCTTTGATCATCATCAAAGCATACATTCCAACTCCGAGATGCTTACTCCTGTCCTCAGAAGGATTGCTGGAGCTTTTCATACTCATTAGCATCTTTCAGGATTGACAAAACCTTCCGGTTGTATCACAGGAACAACTCTTTGTGCCCTACTATACTCAATATCATAAGCTTCCACTTCAATTGGTGTAGGTTCCACAGGAACAACTCTTTGTGCCCTACTATACACTAGTTGAAGTAACGGTTCAATAACCTCATCAAGTCTCCACCATCCTCCCACTCAATTCTTTCGAGAGAAACTTTTCCTCGAGAAAGGACCCGATTCTAGAAACAATCCTTTATTGCTTTCGGATCTGAGACAGGAGGTATACCCAACTGTTTTTGGGTTGTCCTATGAAGATGCATTTATCCGCTTTGGGTTCGAGCTTATCGGCCTGAAACTTTTCCACATAAGCGTCGCAGTCCCAAACTTTTAAGAAATGACAGTTTAGGTTTCTCTAAACCATAGTTCATACGGTGTCATCTCATCGGAATTACGTGGTGCCCTATTTAAAGTGAATGTGGTTGTCTCTAATGCCTAACCCATAAACTATTGTGGTAATTTGATAAGAGACATCATGGTATGCATCATATCCGATAGGGTGCAGTTATGATGTTCGGACACACCATCACACTATGGTGTTCCAGGCTGTATCAGTTGTGAAACAATTTCCACAATGTCTTAATTCTGTGCCAAACTCGTAATTCAGATATTCATCTGTATGATCATATCATAGATATTTTATCCTCTTGTCACGACGATCTTTCAACTTCACCCTGAAATTACTTGAACCTTTCAATAATTCAGACTCGTGATTCATCAAGTAAATATACTCAACATCTACTCAAATCATCTGTGAAGTAAGAACATAACGATATCCACTACATGCCTCAGCACTCATTGGACTGCACACATCAAAAATGTATTACCTCCAACAAGTTGCTCTCTTGTTCCATTTTAATGAAAACGAGGCTTTCAGTCATCTTGCCCATGTGGTATGATTTGCATGTCTCAAGTGATTCAAAATCAAGCGAGTACAAAACGGTCCATTTGCATGGAGTTTCTTCATGCATATATACCAATAGACATGGTTCGCATGTCGCAAACTTTTCAAAAACGAGTGAGCCCAAAGATCCATCAACATGGAGCTTCTTCATGCGTTTTATACCGATATGACTTACGTGGCAGTGCCACAAGTAGGTGGTACTATCATTACTATATTTTTGCATGAACATGTGTATCACTACGATCGAGATTCAATAAACCATTCATTTTAGGTGTAAGACCATTAAAGGTATTATTCAAATAAACAGAGTAACCATTATTCTCCTTAAATGAATAATCGTATTGCGATAGACATAATCCAATCATGTCTATGCTCAACGCAAACACCAATCTCGATGGTAGAGGGAGCGTGCGATGCTTGATCATATCAACATTGAGAACACTTCCAACACATATCGTTAGCTCACCTTTAGCTAGTCTCCGTTTATTCCATAGCTTTTATTTCGAGTTACTAACACTTAGCAACCGAACCGGTATCTAATACCCTGGTGCTACTAGGAGTACTAGTAAAGTACACATTAACATAATGTATATCCAATATACTTCTATCGACCTTGCCAGCCTTCTAATCTACCAAGTATCTAGGGTAATTCTGCTCCAGTGGTTGTTCCCTTTATTACAGAAGCACTTAGTCTCGGGTTTGGGTTCAACCTTGGGTTTCTTCACTAGAGCAGCAGCTGAATTGCCGTTTTATGAAGTATCCCTTCGTGCCCTTGCCCTTCTTGAAACTAGTGGTTTCACCAACCATCAACAATTGATGCTCCTTCTTGATTTCTACTTTTGTGGTGTCAAACATCACGAACATCTCAAGGATCATCATACATGTCCCCGATATATTATAGTTCATCACGAAGCTCTAGCAGCTTGGTGGTAATGACTTCGGAGAAACATCACTATATTATCTGGAAGATCAACTCCCACTGATTCAAATGATTGTTGTACTCAGACAATCCGAGCACAAGCTCAACAATTGAGCTTTTTCTCCTTAGTTTGCAGGTTAAGAAAATCATCGGAGGTCTTATACCTCTTGACGTGGGCACGAGCCTGAAATTCCAATTTCAGCCCTCAAAACATCTCATATGTTTCGTGACGTTTCAAAAACGTCTTTGGTGCCTCAACTCTAAACCGTTTAACTGAACTATCATGTAGTTATCAAAACGTGTATGTCAGATGTTCGCAACATCCACAGACAACGTTCGAGGTTTAGCACACTGAGCGGTGCATTAAGGACATAAGCCTTCTAAGAAGCAATGAGGAAAATCCTCAGTTTACGGACCTAGTCCGCATAATTGCTACTATCAACTTTCAACTAATTTTTTTCTAGGAACATATCTAAACAGTAGAACTATAGCATGAGCTACGACATAATTTGCAAAATCCTCTTGACTATGTTCAGGATAATTAAGTTCATCTTATGAACTCCCACTTAGATAGACATCCCTCTAGTCATCTAAGTGATTACATGATCCGAGTCAACTAGGCCGTGTCCGATCATCACGTGAGACGGACTAGTCAACGTCGGTGAACATCTTCATGTTGATCGTATCTTCTATACGACTCATGCTCGACCTTTCGGTCTTCTGTGTTCCGAGGCCATGTCTGTACATGCTAGGCTCGTCAAGTTAACCCTAAGTGTTTTGCATGTGTAAAACTGTCTTACACCCGTTGTATGTGAACGTAAGGATCTATCACACCCGATCATCACGGCGTGCTTCGAAACGACGAACTGTAGCAACGGTGCACAGTTAGGGGAGAACACTTCTTGAAATTTTAATGAGGGATCATCTTATTTACTACCGTCGTTCTAAGCAAATAATATGTATAAACATGATAAACATCACATGCAATCAAATAGTGACATGATATGGCCAATATCATATAGCTCCTTTGATCTCCATCTTGGGGCTCCATGATCATCTTGTCACCGGCATGACACCATGATCTCCATCATCATGATCTCCATCATCGTGTCTTCTTGAAGTTGTCACGTCATCTATTACTTCTACTACTATAACTAACGGTTAGCAATAAAGTAAAGTAATTACATGACGTTTAAGTTGACACGCAGGTCATAAATAAATAAAGACAACTCCTATTGCTCCTGCCGGTTGTCATACTCATCGACATGCAAGTCGTGATTCCTATTACAAGAACATGATCAATCTCATACATCACATATATCATTCATCACATCCTTTGGCCATATCACATCACATAGCATACCCTGCAAAAACAAGTTAGACATCCTCTAATTGTTGTTTGCATGTTTTACGTGGCTGCTATGGGTTTCTAGCAAGAACGTTTCTTACCTACGCAAAGACCACAACGTGATATGCCAATTGCTATTTACCCTTCATAAGGACCCTGTTCATCGAATCCGATCCGACTAAAGTGGGAGAGACAGACACCCGCCAGCCACCTTATGCAACTAGTGCATGTTTGTCGGTGGAACCGGTCTCTCGTAAGAGTACGTGTAAGGTTGGTCCAGGCCACTTCATCCCACGATGCCGCCAAATCAAGATAAGACTAGTAACGGTAAGCATATTGTGAAAAATCAACGCCCACAACTACTTTGTGTTCTACTCGTGCATAGAAATTACGCATAGACCTAGCTCATGATGCCACTGTTGGGGAACGTAGCAGAAATTCAAAATTTTCCTACGTGTCACCAAGATCTATCTATGGAGAGACTAGCAACGAGGGAAGGAGAGTGCATCTACATACCCTTGTAGATCGCTAAGCGGAAGCATTCAAGTGAACGGGGTTGATGGAGTCGTACTCGTCGTGATTCAAATCACCGATGACCAAGTGCCGAACGCACGGCACCTCCGCGTTCAACACACGTGCAGCCCGGTGACGTCTCCCACGCCTTGATCCAGCAAGGAGAGATGGAGAGGTTGAGGAAGACTCCATCCAGCAGCAGCACAACAGCGTGGTGGTGATGGAGGAGCGTGGCAATCCTGCAGGGCTTCGCCAAGCACCACAGAAGAGGAGGGAGAGAGAGATGCAGGGCTGCACCAACGAGAGATTGAATTGCACGTCTTATGGGCAGCCCTAGGCCTCATATATATAGGGAAGGGGAGGGGCTGCGCACCTTCTAGGGTTCCCACCCCTAGGGGGGGCGACAGCCCTAGATCGGGATCAAGGGTGGCGGCCAAGAGGGGGAGAGGAGAGGGAGGCGCACCAATATGGGCCCTAAGGCCCATATCCCCTAGGGTTTGCCCCCTTTCCACCTCTTAGGCGCCATGGGCCCTTATGGGAGGCGCACCAGCCCACTAAGGGGCTGGTCCCTCACCACTCTTGGCCCAGGCAAACCTCCGGGGTTGGTGGCCCCACTTGGTGGACCCCCGGGACCCTCCCGATGGTCCCGGTACGTTACCGATAAACCCCGAAACTCTTCCGTGTCCAAAATAGGACTTCCCATATATAAATCTTTACCTCCGGACCATTCCGGAACTCCTCGTGACGTCCGGGATCTCATCCGGGACTCCGAAAAACATTCGGTAACCACATACAAACTTCCTTTATAACCCTAGCGTCATCGAACCTTAAGTGTGTAGACCTTACGTGTTCGGGAGACATGCAGACATGACCGAGATGTTCTCCAGTCAATAACCAACAGCGGGATCTGGATACCCATGTTGGCTCCCACATGTTCCACAATGATCTCATCGGATGAACCACGATGTCAAGGACTTAATCAATCCCGTATACAATTCCCTTTGTCTAGCGGTATTGTACTTGCCCGAGATTCGATCGTCGGTATACCGATACCTTGTTCAATCTCGTTACTGGCAAGTCTCTTTACTCGTTCCATAACACATCATCCCGTGATCAACTCCTTGATCACATTGTGCACATTATGATGATGTCCTACCGAGTGGGCCCAGAGATACCTCTCCGTTTACACGGAGTGACAAATCCCAGTCTCCATTCGTGCCAACCCAACAGACACTTTCGGAGATACCTGTAGTGCACCTTTATAGTCACCCAGTTACGTTGTGACGTTTGATACACCCAAAGCACTCCTACGGTATCCGGGAGTTGCACAATCTCATGGTCTAAGGAAATGATACTTGACATTAGAAAAGCTTTAGCATACGAACTACACGATCTAGTGATATGCTTAGGATTGGGTCTTGTCCATCACATCATTCTCCTAATGATGTGATCCCGTTATCAACGACATCCAATGTACATGGTCAGGAAACCGTAACCATCTATTAATCAACGAGCTAGTCAACTAGAGGCTTACTAGGGATATGGTGTTGTCTATGTATCCACACATGTATCTGAGTTTCCTATCAATACAATTCTAGCATGGATAATAAACGATTATCATGAACAAGGAAATATAATAATAACTAATTTATTATTGCCTCTAGGGCATATTTCCAAAACTCAGGAGTCCCCCTTGACGTGCGAACAACATATAGGGAGAGTTCGTGAGGATAGATTAATGTTCTACGTCGGCAGGGCCCGGCCCCCCGCATACCTCAACCGCCGTTGGGCTGACCGGAGACCAGGCAGTCCAAGGAGTGAGGGGCTACGTGACCAGTTAGGCTCCTGAGTCGTGATGCTCAAGAGTTCCCCTTGACGTTCAAACAATTTCCATACCTGCCCTCGCCGAGGCCTCGGGAGGGGCACGCGGCGCCCAGGTCCGGGGGACCTAGTTGGGTGGCGTGCGCTTGGGCGTGACCCGAGCGCAGCCCCCTCGTGCGACTCTCCCGAGGGGAGGCATCGTGGTGAGGCTGGGCGTTGAGCTTTGAGCTCCCTGAGGTTGGTACGACCGTGGGGTCACCCTCAGTTGTTTATCAGCAGCGCGGAGCGTAGTGCTTCTGCTTGTGCACGGGCATAGCCACTCCTCGGCAGTGTCGATGGCCAGTGCGAAGCATGGAGCTTCCACTTGGGCATGGGATGGGGGCTCCCCTCTTGGAGGATCCCCCGGAGCGTGCACAGCCCCGCCCTGACACGTTGCTTGCACGACAGGGCTGCGAGGTGTATCTGGGCACTCGTGAGCCAGCGCGGGACTCACGAGGCCCAACCTCAAGGCGGGTTGCGCCTGGTCTTGAGTCTGGGTGACTGTATGTCCCTACATGGCGGTAAGATTCAAGCACTCTACATCCTCAGGTCCCGGTCCTCGAGCGAGCTTAGCCACCGCTAGTATGCCAGGTCGCGATGCCGTGGTCAAGGCCAGGGGTGAGGGCTGGAGATCCAGTAAGAGCTCCTAAGTCGCGATGCTCAGGCGCACCCCTTTTAATGTGCAAGCAAATTGCATGGAGTGAACGGACACGTGGCGGGTGGTTATAAAACAGGTGATAGAAGTCGGCAGGTTAAGCATGAAGAGCAGATTGACTGAGATAAATGTAGGAAGATACATGCCACCGTGTCCGGCCCGAGCAACGTGGGGATGATGCAGCTCGAGGGGCACCGCCAGCAAGGTAAGCTTAAAGACATAAGTAAAAGGGATACATGCCACAGGGACGGACCAACGCGGCCTGGGAATAGTGCAGCCCGAGGGGCGCTCCCAGCTTAAATGAACTTGGAAGATGTCACCTGGGTTTGTACACGAAGTAGAGCTGGCGCAAATGAAGCCACGCATCGAAGAAATGACTCCTCATGAGCCACTGGGACCCTGAGCCTTGGGAGGCTCTGGGAGCTCGGGAGGTTCCTTGAAGGCCGTCGCCATCTCCTCCTGAACGGCGTGGAACCTGGCCTCCTGAGCCGCCTGGACTTGCCGGACATGGCGCTGATGGGACGATGGCACGCTCGGCAAGCCGAAGGGCATGCACCCAAAGCTGTGTGGTTGGCCCTCACATCGGCCTGCGCGCGATGGCCACAAGCATTCCTAAGACGCGGCCCTATTAAGCCCTGGGATGTCGATGCAGGCGCGTAGCTCAGCACCCTCGCCTGGGTGATGAACTCTTGGGTGGTGGGCATTCCTTGCCCCATGCTCTCCTGAGGAACACGTGCCGTGAAGCACGCTTCCATGTGGTGCCCAAGCGCCTCCCTCGTGAGATTGGCAAGGTCGAAGACCCTCTAGAAGAGAGCCCCCAAGCGTTGCCTGAGGAGGGCGCCGGGCGCGCTTTCCTATGCCATGGTGGAGGGCACCCCTGGAGAGGGCGCCGATCCTGACGAGGCCCGTAATGCGACGCCATCTCCTTGGGGTCCTGCACGGCGCGGTAGCTTCTTCTTGGGGATGGTCTCCGGAGGGCCTTCACTTCTGCTGTCAGGGTTGTCGATTACCGCGGCTTGGAAGGCGCGCTCAAGGGAGCACACTGCATCCCTTTCTTCACATGGGACGGTGATGATCCCCCCGCTTCCTGGCATTTTGAGAATGTTGTAGCCGTGGTGGGTGACCGCCATGAACTTGGCCAGGGCTGGATACCCGAGGATGGCATTGTACGGCAGGCGAATGTACACAACATCGAAGTCGATGAGCTCGGTGCGGTAATTCTTGCGCTCCCCGAAGGTGATAGGCGGGCGGACCTGCCCTATTGATGTGGTGGAACCGTCAGTCACTCCTGAGAAAGGCTTGATTGGCTAGAGCTTCTCATAGGGCACATGGAGGCTGTCGAATGTGTCGGTGGATAGGACATGGAGCCCTGCGCCGCCGTCGATGAGAATCTTGGTGACTTGCACGTTGCTGATGACTGGGGAGCAAAGCATAGGGAGTGTGCCAGCGGTGGCTGCGCACTTGAGCTGGTCGGCCGAGCTGAAGGTGATGGCGCATTGGGACCACTGGAGTGGGCGCGTGGCCTCGTGCTTGGGGAGCGCCGTGTTCACCTCGCGAGCGAGCTGTTTGAAGATGCGCTGAGAGGCTGGGGCCGGAGTGCTGCCTAAGATGCAAGCGACCACGCGCGGCTCCTGGAAGCCCCCAGCCCCCTCATCCTGGTGGTGGTCGTCGTTCCTTCTTGGCGGCGGAAATGGGGGAAGACCGGCGTTTCCCTGGGGGCAATTTTCGAGAGGAAGGTCCCTCCAGGCACCCTCACAAGGTGGGTCCTGCCAGCGGTCCTCATGAGGCTGGTCACGCCACTCTGGCGTGGGCCACAGTCATCCCAGCGTCCACCTCTGCGTCCTCCACCGTGGTCATAGCCCCGGTCGTTGCGCTCAGGGCGTCGGCCATAGCGTCCTTCCCGAATGCCTCTGAGCTCTTGACAGGCGCTGGTGTTCTGGGTGTTCAGGTTGTGGAAGACGCAGAATGGGCGACCGTTCTTGGATGACTCGGGTTGATCTCTGCCTCGCTTGGTGTCTGGCTCTGCTGCGAGCACTACTGCCTCCTTGCGCTTCACGTCTTAAGCCTTGGCCTTCTTTTCCTCCAGTCCTGCAGCCGGCAGCTCGAGGAGAGAGAGGCGCCCCTCCTCAGCTCTTGTGCACCTGGTCTCCAGGTTGAACAGCTCCTGAGATGTGCAAAGCTCCTCATGGATTGCCAGCTCTTCCTTCATCTTGACGTCGCGGGCGCCATCAGAAAACGCGGAGATGATGGCCTCGTCCGAGACCTTGGGTATCTTAAGGCGGGTGATGTTGAAGCGCTGGATGTACATCTGGAGGGTCTCTCCTGGCTGTTGCTTGATGCAGCATAGGTCGCCCGCGACCGGTGGGCGGTCACGAGTACCCTGGAAGTTGGCGAGGAAGCGGTCGCGCATCTCATCCCAGGAGGAGATCGAGTCGTGTTGTAGGTTCAGGAGCCAGGAACGGGCCCCATCCTTGAGATCCATGAGAAACTAGTTTGCCATGAATTTTTCGTCGTCATTGGCCGCTTCCATGCTCAACTCGTAGAGTTGCAGGAACTCCGCGGGGTCGATGGTGCCGTCGTACCGAGGAGGCAGATCTGGCTTGAACTTGCCTGGCCAGGAAACACTCTGCAGCTCAGGGGTGAAGGCGCGGCAGCCTGCCGTGGTTGCTGGGGCCCGCTTTGAGGGCGGAGCTTGGTCTTGGCGAGGTTCGCGCTGCGCTACTGCAGGCAGCGCGCGGTCTTGACGAGGTGTCGCGGGGCGCGCTGGTGCGGCTTCTTGCGGCCGCGGGATTTCTTGGCAGCTCCTATCTTGACACGCGGGCACCCGGTCGCGGCAGATCACGCCGCGGATGCGGGCGCCTTGGCGCCAAGGCGCCGTCTTGGGGTCGAGGTGGTGGGGGCGCGCCACGAGCCCCATTGCCCGCGGCCTGCTAAGGGGGAGACGCAGAGTGGGACGGTGCGAGAGAGCCCCCCGCGGCGCGGACAAGCTCGGCGACACGGTCGAGCCACTCCGCATAGACGTCGTCGACGGGGCGGTAACGCAGGAGCTCGTTCGTCACGATGAGCGTGGCCCACACCTCTAGGTGAGCGCGGTGCGCGTGGGATGAAGAGCCAGCAGGAGTGAGTGATGGAGTAGCGGTGCGCCGTCCTGCCGCACCGAAGGATGTTGTGAGGATGCCTGCTGCTCATTTCCCACCAGGCCAATGGCAGCGTTGGCGGCGGGGGGTGGAGAACAACGAGGCGGCCCACCGACGGGATCCGTCTGAGCGACACGGGCGGCGAGGGCGGCCCGACGCTCAGCTCTAGCACGGCGAGCGTCCGACATGGAGATGACGAATCGACAGAGCGACGAGCGGGTGGAAGGGAAGCTACGGCGCACCCCTACCTGGCGCGCCAAATGTCGGGGTATGGGGTCCCGGCAAACCCTTAAGGTTCGAACACTAGTGTTCGCGCGAAGTCTTTCCCTCCAACCGATCTACACTCTAGCTTGCAAGGATCTCGCGGACGAACTCGACGAACTCACAACACAAAAGGACACAAGGTTTATACTGGTTCGGGCCACCGTTGTGGTGTAATACCCTACTCTAGTGTGGTGGTGGTGGATTGCCTCTTGGGCTGATGATGAACAATACAAGGGCAGAACAGCCTCCTGAGGTTGAGGCGTTCTTGTTCTCGGTGAGCTTGTGTGTGAGGTGGTCTCTCTTTTTAGCTCACCTCTTCTCTATTTAGCTGAGCCCTCTCTTTTTCCGATCCCCCTCCACTGTGATAGCTAGTCTTGTTTATAGAGGCCCTGGTCCTCTTCCCAAATATCGAGCAGGAAGGGAGCCAACAATGGCGGGGTAATTTGAAGGGCGGCAGCTAGTACAAGCTATCCTGACAAAAGTAATCTTTGCCTGCACAAAGTTCGGGTGGTGACGCCGTTCTGGGCTCCACGGTGACCTCCATCTTGTAGTCCTCGGTCTTGGTCTTGTTGCACCGAAATGGCAACCTTTTCCTGATGCCTCGGTACTCCGCGGCTGCCCTTGCCCCCTTTGCACCAAAGAGGAAACAAGGACGCTATGCACGCTGGCGCCCGCCTGGTGTCGATCGTCACGGCTCACGTCACGAGAACATCATGAGGTTCGCCTTGCCTTGATATCTCCGCTCCTTGTGAGCCTACCTGGCTAGGCCGCTCCATAGGAGGTCTTGCATCATCCGCCTCGCGAGGCTTGGCCCCTCGTGTGGGTCTTGGGCGCTTTGTTGGTTAGGATGGGCTGTACGGCCTGCTGGCTTAGCGATGCGGCGGGCCGCAGGCAGGCAAGTCTGAGACCCCCGTTCCCAAAACGCTGACAGATGGTTCTTCCTCATTCATCACAACAGTGTTGTCTTCAAATTCAGGATGTAGAGGTAGATGCTCCTTGTCCAACAAGTAAGTCCCGGTGCCCATTTTAGAGTTGATGAGAACCTGAATGTGTGGGGCATACCCATAACTCCTCTTTTGATCAACAACAGTCCTTTTGATCGTTTCTACAATCAAGCTCATAACTTTGAATTTTTGGGGAACATAAAAAATTTACAGCATGTTGATGGAGTGTCCTTTGATCATCTTGTGATCTCCTGACTTGGGTAGCAATGTGTGCCTTAAGATCCATTTGATTGTAGGCAGACCAGACAATAAGAAATGCATAGATCCAAGCTTGTGAGTTTCTAAAGCCTTATCAGGGATCTCCTTGTACATGTTTGCCATTGAGTTGTGGTATTTCTTCCTGGTGGCATACACATCCAAGTCATCTTCATGTTCCTTTGGGGAATTGATTAGCTTGGCCCATTCATCAACTGTGGACTAGTACCTAGTACCCTCAGACAACCAAACTATCCTCCCATCTGGATAGAAGTAGGCAGTGGAGTAGAACTTCATGATCAACTCATCATTCCACTTGGTGAGCTTTTGTCCAACGAATTCATCTACTCCACAAGCCTTATAGCTTTCATACGCTCCAGGGAAGTGATCATCATTTTCCCGGATGAACTCCCAGTCCACCCATTTCTTGTCACACACTATGGGCTTCTTGTCAAGCAGAATGGTTTCATAGAAATCTTGTTGTTCCTTTGTGTGGAACCTGTAGTCAACTGCAGTCCTCCTCCTAATAGCATAGGGATCAGACTATCTCCATAACCTCAGTCCTGCATCTTTCCTGATGTGCATGTCGTCAGCAACTGGGTGAGCATCATTGTGGTCAGGAATTTTGGGCTTCAACTTCCTCAAGACAAGAGAAGCATCTTATTTTTCTTCAGCTTCATGCACTGGGGCCTTGTTCTTCTCCTCAGCGGGTATACTCCTGGTTCTCCTCTTGGGTTTTGGGGGTTTCTGAGCAGCAGCCTTGGGAGCAGATTTGGGCTTAGATGGAGCAGCCCCTAACTTGATTGCATCTCCCATAAGATTCTGGGCCTTAGGAGCTGGTGCAGCATCCTCTTCCTCCTCTTCTTCTGAATCTTTCATAATGGAGGATCTACCAAGTACTCTGGCAGTGGTCTTCTTGACCCTTTCTTTTCTTTTCTTTCCTTCTCCAGCAGCCTCTCCAGTTGGCTTCGAGGTTTCAGCAGTTGAGGCTCTAACTTTTAAGGTTGGCACCCTCTTGGTAGGGGCCTTTGTCGTTGTCAAAACCGGCGGATCTCGGGTAGGGGGTCTCGAACTGTGCGTCTAGGATCGATGGTTGCAGGACACAAGGGACACAATGTTTACCCAGGTTCGGGCCCTATCTATGGAGGTTATACCCTACGTCCTTCTTGATTGATCTTGATGAATATGAGTATTACAAGAGTTGATCTACCACGAGATCGTAATGGCTAAACACTATAAGCCTAGCCTATATGACTATGGTAATGAGTGTATCCTTTCCAGACTAGACCCTCCGGTTTATATAGACACCGGGGGGATCTAGGGTTACATAGAGTCGGTTACATAAGATGGAATCTTCATAGTTAGTCTCCAAGCTTGCCTTCCACGCCAAGGAGAGTCCAATCCGGACACGGGTAGAGTCTTCAGCCTTCATATTTCACAACCCACCAGTCCGGCCCATGGATAACAGGTCGGACGCCCAAGGACCCCTTAGTCCAGGAGTCCCTCAATAGCCCCTAAACTTGGCTTCAATGACGAGTAGTCCGGCACATAGATTATCTTCGGCATTGCAAGGCGGGTTCCCTTCTATCCGAACTCCAAGATAGTCTTCGGATGCGATAATAGTATCCGGACCTACCACACACACCATCCACAACCGCAGAGAGAATATAATTTTACACGAGTCCCATCCACTGACAACTTTTTGCGGCACGGCATTACGTCTGATCGGTGATAATTCCAAACCATTTTTGTGTTCGTCGTTTCACGTTTCGAGACCCGGTTGCTGTTGACACATTTTGCCAAAGCAGAGATCGTGCCCCCTTATCATGGGATTCTCATCAATGCGGGTATGGGTAATCCAACCATGTTGTTTAGGCGAATTCTAAGGCGATTGGGGAGGCGTTCAACATTTAGTCCCTTTATAAGGGGACAAGGATTCCCTCTTCCTCCCCCACGCCTTATCTCCATCTCCATTCTTCCAATCTCGAGCTCTAGC
The DNA here is from genome assembly GCF_018294505.1 of Triticum aestivum. NCBI lineage: Eukaryota > Viridiplantae > Streptophyta > Magnoliopsida > Poales > Poaceae > Triticum > Triticum aestivum. The sequence continues at coordinate 529,801,740 of NC_057809.1, read as the reverse complement.
GCCCAGGTTCCCATCTCCTTTCCACTCGAGCTAGCGCTCAACCATGTCTGGATCTGGAGGTCAGGGGAAGTGGATGGTCTCCTCCGTCGAGGAGGAGGACATTACTGAGCTATGGGCGGTCGGATACTTGGCGAAGGAAATCGCCCACCGTTTGCCAGCCGAAGGACAAGTCATCCCCACGACGAAGCCTAACGAAAGGGTGGTATTCATCCCTCATTTCTTCCGCGGACTAGGGTTTCCACTCTACTCTTTCGTCTGCGGGCTAATGTATTATTACGGGATAGATTTCCACAATCTGTCCCCAAACTCCTTCCTCAACATCTCAGCGTTTATCATCGTCTGCGAGGCCTTCCTCCGCATCCAACCCCACTTCGGACTGTGGCTCAAAGACTTCAACCTGAAGCCGAAGGTGGTGGATGGCCAGCATGCGGAGTGCGGAGGAGCCATGGTGAGTAAGCTGTCCAACGTATCCTGGCCGAATGGCACTTTTGTGGAGACAGTAAAGGAGTGGCAGAAACAATGGTTCTACATCACAGAACCCCGCGGCACCTCCTAGGTCGCAGCTGCCGAATTCCGCTCTGTTGCTCCCATGCGGCTCACCTCATGGGTCGAGAAGAGTCCAGACTAGCGTTGGCTTGATGAGCTGATAGCGTTGCAGACACACATTCAAAGTATGATAGCCAAGGACATCAAGCTTGTTGCTGTAATACAGGTGATGCTAGTTTGACGGATCCTCCCATGCCAGCGCAAAAGTCGCTCTCTTTGGGAGTTTAATCCGAAGAAGCACCATACCCTGGAGAGGCTCTTCGAAACTACTCACGAAGGCGCCTGGAAGTTGCTCTTTAAGGGAAACGAGAAACCGCCGGTCACAGATTCAGACCGTGGGCACGATCATAAACACCTCGCCAGCGAGGTATGTTATTTTTGACGTATCCCCCACTCGTTTGTTTCGAGTATGATGTCTGAGTTTTTATTATTGCTTTTTCAGGATTGGATGGAGAGGGTGAAGAGGATGCAGTGTCCAGCTCCGCTGCATGAAGAACCGGTCATCCCGCGTTTGGCGAAGATGCTGGTGCCGGCACCATATCAGGCACCGGAGAAGAAGTCCAAGGGGAAAGCCAAGAGTGGCCCCCATCGCAAGGGTACTTCGGACGTGACGTCCGAAGATGAAGAAGCCCCTTCCTCCATCCCTGAGGACAACAACGAGGAAGAGGAGGAGGAGGAGGAGGAGGAGGAGGGGAAGAATCCTCCCCCTGAGGAGGGAAAGAAGAAAAGGGGGCTTCCACGAATCTGGAGGCGGGAATGCCTAGGAAGGGGAAGGGCTCCCTCGCGGTCAACACCGCGTGGGATGTTGACAGCAGTCCGGAGCGACGCCCCCGAACTAAACCTTGGGCCACATCGGAAGTACTATGACTCACGGATACCCAGCCTCTCCTTTTATTGTTTTGACGTGGTTAATCGTGTTATTGCAGTCCGGCCTGCGACAGCATCCAGCGATCCTCATCAGGAGGTTCGTTGGATCCGGCGGAAATGGCCAGCGTGTCACCGCCGACCGCTTATTCCCCCGGGGCCAAGGACGACACCGAAGTGTTGTCCCAGTGGACTGCTCTGAGCTGGGGTGGGGCCCAGGATGCTGTCCACAAGGCGCCGCAAGGCGAGACCTCCGCTGTCGGCCACATGCCGGAGCTGATCCCCATGGAGTTCGGTGTCAGTGTCAAAACCGGTGGATCTCGGGTAGGGGGTCCCGAACTGTGCGTCTAAGGCGGATGGTAACAGGAGGCAGGGGACACAATGTTTACCTAGGTTCGGGCCCTCTCGATGGAGGTAATACCCTACGTCCTGCTTGATTGATCTTGATGATATGAGTATTACAAGAGTTGATCTACCACGAGATCGTAGAGGCTAAACCCTAGAAGCTAGCCTATGATTATGATTGTTGTTGTCCTACGGACTAAACCCTCCAGTTTATATAGACAATGGAGGGGGCTAGGGTTACACAGAGTCAGTTACAAGGGAGGAGATCTACATATCCTAACTACCAAGCTTGCCTTCCACGCAAAGGAGAGTCCCACCCGGACACAGGACGAAGTCTTCAATCTTGTATCTTCATAGTCCAATATTCCGGCTGTCCGAGGACCCCCTAATCCAGGACTCTCTCAGTAGCCCCTGAACCTGGCTTCAATGACAATGAGTCTGGCGCGCAGATTGTCTTCAGCATTGCAAGGCGGGTTCCTGCTCCGAATACTCCACAGTAGATTTTTGAACACAAGGATCGTGTCCGGCTCTGTAAAACAAATTCCACATACCACCGTAGAGAGTATAATATTTCCACAAATCTAATATTCTAACAACTTTTCATAACGTGACATCACGCCATGGCCTGGACATTATTTGAACCGTTTTCCTCAACCAGCTACTGCACATATTGCGAGGTGGTTTTCTTGGCACGTCTTGTCAAAGCAGAGATCGTGTCCCCTTATCATGGGATTCTCATCAATATGGGTGTGGGTAACCCAACCGTGCCTGCTGGTATGACTCCTCGATTTTAGGCAAGTTCTGAACGGCCACGCAGAGGACGCTTGATATTTATCCTCCTTATAAAGGGGCCAAGGCCTGTCCTTTTCTTCTCGCGCTCAATCCTTCCCCTCCCCCACCTCGAGATCCAACACCCAAGGTTCAGGCTAAGCGCCTTAGACCTTCAACCATGTCCATATCCAACTTTCAAGGCTAGTGGATGGCCTCCTCTATCACAGAGGGGGACATCAAGAAGCTAAGGGAAGCCAAGTATCTGACCGCCGAAATCTCACACAGGCTGCCTGCTCAAGGGCAGGTCATCCCCACACCCGAACCCAACGAGAGCGTCGTATTTGTTTCCAATTCCTCCGAGTGCTAGGCTTTAGTCTTGATCCCTTTGTCAGAGGGCTTATGTTCTATTATGGGCTCGATTTCCACGATCTAGCCCCGGATTCCATCCTTCACATCTCGTCGTTTATCGTCATGTGTGTGGCCTTCCTCCGAATCACCCCACACTTCGGCTTATGGCTCAAGACCTTCAATGTGAAGCCGAATATGATCGATGGGCGACACGCGAAATGTGGAGGTGCCATAATAAGCAAAGGCGCCGATGCTCCATGGCCAAAGGGTTCCTTCCCGGAGGTGTCCAACTTATGGCAGCGGGAGTGGTTTTACATCACACCTCCCCGAAGTACTAAGTGGGTAGCTGCCCCCGCCTTCCGTTCGGGCCCCTGCCACAACTGGCGTCATGGGTCAACAAGGGGCTGGACTAGGGGCCAGTTAATGATGTACCGACATTGCAAAGTTGAATCCGAGATCTCCTCAAGAGGGATGTCAGTCTCGTCACGGTAATGCAGGTTATGCTAGTTCATCGGGTCCTGCCATGCCAACGTCGAACTCTCCGTATGTGGGAGTTCAACCCGGAAGGACCGCGAACTATTTAGCAATTCTTCGGCATGACGCTCGAAGGGATGTATGGATTGTTCTTCGGATCACGGATAAAGTGTCCGGACACCATCGAGGATGCGGGTTAAACTGCAATCATCCAGATACCCTTGTAAGTAATTCTACGGCCGAACATGCTGTCTTTTTATTTATCACAACATTGTTTTGAAAAAATTGATCTTGGCCAGGACTGGATAAGAAAGGCGAAGATGATCAGGTGTTAGGCCCCCCTTCCCGAAGGCTCACCGGATCCTGTGCGAGCCAGGATGCTCGAGCACGCACTTTATCAAGTGCCATTAGGGGAAGATAAAGGGAGAGATAAAGAAGCCGAAAGCGGGCCTCACACATTACTCATCCAAACCAGGGGAATTAGTGTCTCCGTGAAGGAGGATAATCGGGGGAAGAATCTAGAATCCCCTCTCCTCAAGGAAGGAAAATAACCGCCCTTGAAGACCTGGAAACGAAGGTTTCCAAACAAGGGAAGAAACCTTCACCAGGGGGCCCTGCCCCGGAGGGCGACCTTACCGCACAGTGCGTGCAAGGGGGCCAGCCCTCCACCGAGTTGTAAGTGAATCAAGAGTATTTTTGGTAAATATAGCCTTCTTTATCTCCGAGGACAATAACCGAGACATATATCTTGTAGTCCGGCTCGTAGCCCTTCTCAACGGAGTTTGTCTTCGGGGGATCTTCTTCCGGAGATGATGCAGAGAGAAACGCCTCCCCCTGCCTCCGCGCCTCCTGGGGCGGACGACCCTAAGGTGTCGTCATGAAGGGTTTGTCCTGACCCGCCAAGGCTAGAAGGTAACCCTTCGGCCACCCGAAGTCCGGAATATTCATCTCCTACGGAGAGCAACAAAAAGAGTTCGGGACTGTCCGGTGCACAACCAGATGCACTGATGAGTCTTTTGCAGAAAGCGACTATCTCAGAGGCGCATCGTACTTTAATGGGTACGGTGGTTGAGAGGATTTCATCCACTAAAATTGGGTTGCATGAAGCTTTTGTGAGTCTGCTAAGAGGCTTTGAGGTACGGACACTAATATATAAGTTTTTTGATGGTACCGCACACACTAGGTGTGCTCTATACAGATAGTAGCCCTGAGACTCTGGTTGCTGTCTAGAGGCGGCAAACAGAGGATCGTAGTCCGAGGTAATGATTGCGCTGCTTTCATGTGCAGGCGGCTGACGGTCCGATCGCTCACCGGACTTCTAAATTTGCTGGACTTAGCTGGCAACTTGACGCGGCAGATGCTGACATCGCGCTTGTGAACAAGCGGCTTGATGAGGCACATGGTATGTATTTTTGGGTGGTCAACAAATATTAAGAGGAGCATGATGCTAGTATCTATAATATGATGTGACTGCAGATGGAGCTGCCACCGTGGAGACCCTTCGGGCAGAACTTGCCCAAGCCAAGGAACAAGCCAGGAGGAGTGATGCGGCCGCCCTAAAGGTGGCCGAAGAGTTAAGAGCCGAACAGGCTGCTCGTCGCCAGAGCGAAGATAAAATAGCCAAGATGGCTATTAAGCTAAAGGATGCCGCCGACCGGTATGAGCTTCTTGAAAAGGAAAGCCAAGTGAAAGCGGAGGACCTGGAGAAAACCATGGTAGCAGCCAAGGAGACCCGCTCTAAAATCAGAGCGGCAAAGGAGGAGCTTCGTCAAGCCATAGATATCACGGCTTGGGAAGCCCTTTTTGTTGCGTACGAAGTTCGGAGATCCAAAGTATGCCCCTCTGGATCAATTATGGAGTGTTGCAGACGCGTATTCGGACCTGGCAATGAGTGCTGCTGATGCGACTGAGTTTTTCAAAGATAAAAAAGATCACGAAGTGGAAAAGTTGTTCTGATCGCAGTTCAGTGCTCCAACATGTTCACTGCTGTTAAATGAGCAAATGGCCGAGTAGGCTGAGCTCCATAGGTTGTCCGGGCTTTCCATGAGGTCTATCGTGGATCATCTTTGGCCGGAAGGACCAAGGCTGAATAGTTATTTTGGGTTAGTGCAAAGATTCCTTGGTGCTATGCCGCATATCAATGCTGTAAATAGGTCTGCGTGTATAGAGGGTGCGCGGAGGGCTCTCGCCCATGTTAAGACATACTGGGCAGAGATGGATGCCACCGCGATTGCAACCTGGGGTCCGGCCATAGGCCAGGCCTCGTCCGAGCACTATTTTGAAGAAGTCATAGAAGGCGCTCCTCTAATAGAGGCTCAGTGCTCGAAGAGTATCATGTTCGAGTGACATGTATCCCAATTTGTAAAAACAATGTTATTTGGCTTATAAAAGGATGTGTTTATACTTTTGCCTGAAAGTATTATGATGCCTCCTGTGTGGCCGTTTTATGTATGTATATAAGCTGAAATTTTGCAGTCGTCGGCTTCAGCCCACATGCATATAATGCGGGGGTGTTCAGAAAAGCGTGTGTTCATACTTGATCCAACATCTTGGTCCATCAAGGAGGTGATGTTGGAAATATGCCCTAGAGGCAATAATAAATTGATTATGATTATATTTCCTTGTTCATGATAATTGTTTATTATCCATGCTAGAATTGTATTGATAGGAAACTCTTATACAAGTGTGGATACATACACAACACCATGTCCCTAGTAAGCCTCTAGTTAACTAGCTCATTGATCAATAGATGGTTACGATTTCCTAACCATGGACATTGGATGTCGTTGATAAGGGGATCACATCATTAGGAGAATGATGTGATGGACAAGACCCAATCCTAAGCCTAGCACAAAGATCGTGTAGTTCGTTCGCTAAAGCTTTCCTAATGTCAAGTATCATTTCCTTAGACTATGAGATTGTGCAACTCCCGGATACCGTAGGAATACTTTGGGTGTGCCAAACGTCACAACGTAACTGGGTGACTATAAAGGTGCACTACGGGTATCTCCGAAAGTGTCTGTTGGGTTGGCACGAATCGAGACTGGGATTTGTCACTCCGTGTGACGGAGAGGTATCTCTGGGCCCACTCGGTAGGACATCATCATAATGTGCACAATGTGATCAAGGAGTTGATCACGGGATGATGTGTTACGGAACGAGTAAAGAGACTTGCCGGTAACGAGATTGAACAAGGTATTAGGATACCGACGATCAAATCTCGGGCAAGTAACATACCGATAGACAAAGGGAATTGTATACGAGATTGATTGAATCCTCGACATCGTGGTTCATCCGATGAGATCATCGAGGAGCATTAGGGAGCCAACATGGGTATCCAGATCCCCCTGTTGGTTATTGGCCGGAGAGTCGTCTCGGTCATGTCTACGTGTCTCCCGAACCTATACGGTCTACACACTTAAGGTTCGGTGATGCTAGGGTTATAGAGATATTAGTATGCGGTAACCCGAAAGTTGTTCGGAGTCCCGGATGAGATCCCGGACGTCATGAGGAGTTCCAGAATGGTCCGGAGGTAAAGATTTATATATGGGAAGTCTTGTTTTGGTCGCCGGAAAAGTTTCGCGCATTATCGGTATTGTACCGGGAGTGCGGAAAGGGGTCCGGGGGTCCACCTACCCCGGGGGGGCACATGGGCTGTAGGGGTGTGCGCCTTAGCCTATATGGGCCAAGGGCACCAGCCCCAAGAGGCCCATGCGCCAAGAGATAAGCGAAAGGAAGAGTCCTAAAGGGGGAAGGCAGCTCCTAGGTGCCTTGGGGAGGATGGACTCCTACCTGGCCGCACCCTTCCTTGGAGGAAGGGCCAAGGCTGCGCCCCCCTCTCCCTTGGCCCTATATATAGTGGGGGGAAGGGAGGGCAGCCGCACCTAAGCCCTCGCGCCTCCCTCTCCCTCCCGTGACACATCTCCCTCCTCCCGCAGCGCTTGGCGAAGCCCTGTTGGAATCCCGCTACTTCCACCACCACGCCGTCGTGCTGTTGGATCTCCATCAACCTCTCCTTTCTCCTTGGTGGATCAAGATGGAGGAGACGTCGCTGCTCCATACGTGTGTTGAACGCGGAGGTGCCGTCCGTTCGGCGCTAGGATCATCGGTGATTTGGATCACGACGAGTACGACTCCATCAACCCCGTTCTCTTGAACGCTTCCGCGCGCGATCTACAAGGGTATGTAGATCCACTCCTCCCTCGTTGCTAGATGACTCCATAGACTGATCTTGGTGACACGTATGGAAATTTTGAATTATTGCTACGTTCCCCAACAGTGGCATCATGAGCTAGGTTTATTGCGTAGTTACTATGCACAAGTAGAACACAAAGTAGTTGTGGGCGTTGATTTTGTTCAATATGCTTACCGTTACTAGTCCAATCTTGATTCGGCGGCATTGTGGGATGAAGCGGGCCGGACCAACCTTACACGTACGCTTACGTGAGACCGGTTCCACCGACTGACATGCACTAGTTGCATAAGGTGGCTGGCGGGTGTCTGTCTCTCCCACTTTAGTCGGATCGGATTCGATGAAAAGGGTCCTTATGAAGGGGAAATAGCAATTGGCATATCACGTTGTGGTCTTTGCGTAGGTAAGAAAAGTTCTTGCTAGAAACCCATAGCAGCCACGTAAAACATGCAAACAACAATTAGAGGACGTCTAACTTGTTTTTGCAGGGTATGCTATGTGATGTGATATGGCCAAAGGATGTGATGAATGATATATGTGATGTATGAGATGATCATGTTCTTGTAATAGGTATCACGACTTGCATGTCGATGAGTGTGACAACCGGCAGGAGCCATAGGAGTTGTCTTAATTTATTTATGACCTGCGTGTCAACATAAACGTCATGTAATTACTTTACTTTATTGCTAACCGTTAGCTGTAGTAGTAGAAGTAATAGTTGGTGAGACAACTTCATGAAGACACGATGATGGAGATCATGATGATGGATATCATGGTGTCATGCCGGTGATGATGATGATCATGGAGCCCCGAAGATGGAGATCAAAAGGAGCAATATGATATTGGCCATATCATGTCACTATTTGATTGCATGTGATGTTTATCATGTTTGTACATCTTATTTGCTTAGAACGACGGTAATAAATAAGATGATCCCTCATTAAAATTTCAAGAAAGTGTTCCCCCTAACTGTGCACCGTTGCAAAAGTTCATCGTTTCGAAGCACCACGTGATGATCGGGGGTGATAGATTCTAACGTTCACATACAACGGGTGTAATACAGATTTACACACGTGAAACACTTAGGTTGACTTGACGAGCCTAGCATGTACAGACATGGCCTCGGAACACAAGAGACCGAAAGGTCGAGCATGAGTCGTATGGTAGATACGATCAACATGAAGATGTTCATCGATGTTGACTAGTCCGTCTCACGTGATGATCGGACACGGCCTAGTTGACTTGGATCATGTAATCACTTAGATGACTAGAGGGATGTCTATCTGAGTGGGAGTTCATAAGATGAACTTAATTATCCTGAACATAGTCAAAAGGTCTTTGCAAATTATGTCGTAGCTCGCGCTTCAGTTCTACTGTTTAGATATGTTCCTAGAGAAAATTTAGTTGAAAGTTGATAGTAGCAATTATGCGGACTAGGTCCGTAAACTAAGGATTGTCCTCATTGCTTCTTAGAAGGCTTATGTCCTTAATGCACCGCTCAGTATGCTGAACCTCGAACGTCATCTGTGGATGTTGCGAACATCTGACATACACATTTTGATAACTACGTGATAGTTCAGTTAAAACGGTTTAGAGTTGAGGCACCGAAGACGTTTTTAAATGTCGCGGAACATATGAGATGTTTCGAGGGCTGAAATTGGGATTTCAGGCTCGTGCCCACGTCAAGAGGTATAAGACCTCCGACGATTTTCTTAGCCTACAAACTAAGGAGAAAAGCTCAATTGTTGAGCTTGTGCTCAGATTGTGTGATTACAACAATCATTTGAATCGAGTGGGAGTTGATCTTCCAGATGAGATAGTGATGTTTCTCCGAAGTCATTACCACCAAGCTGCTAGAGCTTCGTGATGAACTATAATGTATTGGGGACATATATGATGATCCTTGAGATATTCGCGATGTTTGACACCACAAAAGTAGAAATCAAGAAGGAGCATCAATTGTTGATGGTTGGTAAAACCACTAGTTTCAATAAGGGCAAGGGCAAGAAGGGATACTTCATGAAACGGCAAATCAGCTGCTGCTCTAGTGAAGAAACCCAAGGTTGAACCCAAACCCGAGACTAAGTGCTTCTGTAATAAGGGGAACAGCCACTAGAGCAGAATTACCCTAGATACTTGGTAGATTAGAAGGCTGGCAAGGTCGATAGAAGTATATTGGATATACATTATGTTGATGTGTACTTTACTAGTACTCCTAGTAGCACCAGGGTATTAGATACCGGTTCGGTTGCTAAGTGTTAGTCACTCGAAATAAAAGCTACAGAATAAACGGAGACTAGCTAAAGGTGAGCTGACGATATGTGTTGGAAGTGTTTCCAATGTTGATATGATCAAGCATCGCATGCTCCCTCTACCATTGATATTGGTGTTAAACCTAAATAATTGTTATTTGGTGTTTGCGTTGAGCATAGACATGATTGGATTATGTCTATCGCGGTACGGTTATTCATTTAAGGAGAATAATGGTTACTCTGTTTATTTGAATAATACCTTCAATGGTCTTGCACCTAAAATGAATGGTTTATTGAATCTTGATCGTAGTGATACACATGTTCATGCCAAAGATATAGGATAGTAATGATAGTACCACCTACTTGTGGCACTGCCACGTAAGTCATATCGGTATAAAACGCATGAAGAAGCTCCATGTTGATGGATCTTTGGGCTCACTCGTTTTTGAAAAGTTTGAGACATGCGAACCATGACTATTGGTGTATATGCATGAAGAAACTCCATGCAAATGGACCATTTGGACTCACTTGATTTTGAATCACTTGAGACATGCAAATCATACCACATGGGCAAGATGACTGAAAGCCTCGTTTTCAGTAAAATGGAACTAGAAAGCAACTTGTTGGAAGTAATACATTTTGATGTGTGCAGTCCAATGAGTGCTGAGGCGTGTAGTGGATATCGTTATGTTCGTACTTCATAGATGATTTGAGTAGATGTTGAGTATATTTACTTGATGAATCACGAGTCTGAATTATTGAAAGGTTCAAGTAATTTCAGTGTGAAGTTGAAAGATCATCGTGACAAGAGGATAAAATATCTATGATATGATCATAGAGATGAATATCTGAATTGCGAGTTTGGCACAGAATTAAGACATTGTGGAAATTGTTTCACAACTAATACAGCCTGGAACACCATAGTGTGATGGTGTGTCCGAACATCATAACTGCACCCTATTGGATATGATGCATACCATGATGTCTCTTATCGAATTACCACGATAGTTTATGGGTTAGGCATTAGAGACAACCACATTCACTTTAAATAGGGCACCACGTAATTCCGATGAGATGACACCATATGAACTATGGTTTAGAGAAACCTAAGCTATCATTTCTTAAAAGTTTCGGGCTGCGACGCTTATGTGAAAAAGTTTCAGGCTGATAAGCTCGACCCCAAAACGGATAAATGCATCTTCATAGGACACCCAAAACAGTTGGGTATCCCTCCTATCACAGATCCGAAAGCAATAATGGATTGTTTCTAGAATCGGGTCCTTTCTCGAGGAAAAGTTTCTCTCGAAAGAATTGAGTGGGAGGATGGTGGAGACTTGATGAGGTTATTGAACCGTCTCTTCAACTAGTGTGTGGCAGGGCACAGGGAGTTGTTCCTGTGGCACCTACACCAATTGAAGTGGAAGCTTATGATAGTGATCATGAAACTTCAGATCAAGTCACTACCAAACCTCGTAGGATGACAAGGATGCGTACTACTTCAGAGTGGAACGTAATCCTGTCTTGAAAGTCATGTTGCTAGACAACAATGAACCTACGAGCTAGGGAGAAGCGATGGTGGGCCCGGATTCCGATAAATGGCTCAAGGCCATAAAATCCGAGAGAGGATCCATGTATGAAAACAAAGTGTAGACTTTGGCGGAACGGCTCGATGGTCGTAAGGCTGTTGAGTACAGATGGATTTTAAAAGGAAGACGGACAATGATGGCAAGTGTCACCATTAATAAAGCTCGACTTGTCGTTAAGATGTTTCCCGACAAGTTCAAGGAGTTGACTACGATGAGACTTTCTCACTCGTAGCGATGCTAAGAGTCTGTTGGAATTATATTAGCGATTACTGCATTATTTATGAAATCTTGCAGATAGGATGTCAAAACATTGTTTCCTCGACGATTTTCTTGAGGAAAGGTTGTGTGTGATACAACCGGAAGGTTTTGTCAATCCTGAAAGATGCTAATAAGTATGCAAAGCTCTAGCAATCCTTCTGAGGACTGGAGTAAGCATCTCGGAGTTGGAATGTATGCTTTGATGATGATCAAAGATTTTGGGTTTATACAAAGTTTATGAGAAACTTGTATTTCCAAAGAAGTGAGTGGGAGCACTATAGAATTTCTGATGAATATATGTTGTTGACATATTGTTGATCAGACATGACGTAGAATTTCTGGAAAGCATATATGGTTATTTGGAAAGTGTTTTTCAATTAAAAGCCTGGATTAAGCTACTTGAACATTGAGCATCAAGATCTATAAGGATAGATCAAAACGCTTAATGGTACATTCAAATGAGCACATACCTTGACATGATCTTGAAGGTGTTCAAGATGGATCAGTCAAAGAAGGAGTTCTTGCCTGAGTTGTAAGGTATGAAGTTAATACTTAAAGCTCGACCATGGCAGAAGAAAGAGGAAGGACGAAGGTCGTCCCCTATGCTTTTGTCATAGGCTCTATACGGAATGTGTCACATCCCTAGTCTGACAATGCCTAGTGCATGTATTAGAGTGTTACATCATGTTTAAATTTCATTTAAACCTGAGATGGGGATTGACTAAGCCCTAGCACCAAATGAATTCAACTAGGGTCAAAATAAAACCTTTTTCATTGAACTCAAAATGTCCTCTAAAAATGTTCAACATTTCTGGTTTGAGGTGGAAGCATCTACCAAAAATGGTTTATATTTTTGCAGGACATATTTGGTCACTGAATCAAATCATATAGTATTTTCATTTGGGCATTTAAATGCTATTAAATATTTCAAATGCTCAAATAATCATAAACTAAAATGTTTACTGTTGGATATATTCTAAACAGTAGCCATGATTAGTTTCATGATTTTTGAAAGTGTCTGAGTATTTTTAATAAAGCCCTAAATTTACAGAATAATAGAAAACTGAGATAATTAGAAAAAGAGAGAGAGAGAAGGAAGTTACCTGGCCTTACCGTGCAGCCCACCAGAGCCTGGCCCAGCTCCATCTGGCCGGCCCAGCCGGCCCAGCCCACCTCCTCCCCCTTGTCCTCTTCCTCCTCTGCCAGGAGGACGAACAGAGGCGAGGCGTGGCGCGCGCCCGAGAGGCCTCGGCCACCTCCTGCTTCCCCCCTGGCCACCTCCTGCCTGGTTGCCTCCCTCCTCGACGCCCGGAGACGCCACGCACTCCCCCTTGCCACCTGCACCTCTCCTCTCTCCCCCTGGACCCCATTCCCTCCTCTGCTTCCCTCTCGCGCACACCACCGAGCGGAGCTCGCCGTCATCGTCACCGTACCCATGGCCACCACCACCCCTTCTCCTCCCCGACGTGCTCCTGAGCTCCGCAGTGCCTCCCTCGACCTCCCCGTCGGCTCACGCGACCGGAGAAGCCCTGAAGCGCCATCCCGATGCTTTTCCCCTCCACGGCCACCGAGGACCGCCGCTGTCGATTCGCCGCCTCCAACGCCTCCCCGAGCTCCCCGAGACCGCCGACGAACTCCCCGTGAGCTCCTCTTCTCTTCCCCTCACTCCCCGCACCTGATTTCGTTCCCTAGCTCCTTCTTCCACCACGGCCGAAGCTCGCCGCCGCCGTGCCTCGTCGCCGTCATGGCCAGAGCCACTGGAGCTCCCACCTGAGTGCACCATCGTGCTCAGAACGTCTCCACGAGCCCGTAGCGCCCACCAACCCCTCCTCCCATGCACCATAGCGCGGAACCCGCCGTTGCCCGAACTCCGGCCGCCGCCACGAGCTCGACTCCGGCGAGCCCGCTCCACCCCAGCTCCTCCCACTTGCACTACCAGACGCGCGCGACCCCCAGCTACGCGTAGGACCAATCCGCCGTCCAAATGGTCGCCTGTGGGCGAAACCCGACGCGCTCCGCCGCCACTGACCTCACCGGCGACGAGCCGTCGGCCTAACCCCGGTCTAGTTAACCACTAATGACCCAACTAACCCTCCCCAGAGCCACTGGCGTATGGGCCCCATGCCCTTAGTTAATTTTTATTATTTTCTGTTAAGTGTTAACCTAACCACCATGGGCCCACACGTCAGCTTTGACCGTGCTGACGTGTCTGTTGACCCGGCCCCACCTGTCATTGGCACTATCCAGCCCCAGTCACTGACCAGTGGACCCCACTGGTCAGGTTTGACCTGGACCCGCCTAGTTGACCTGCTGACATCAGCATGACCTAGTGCTGACGCAATAAATCATTTTCTGGATTTATTATAATTCAGGAAATTCCAGAAAATAGCTAAAACTTCTATAAATCATAGAAAATTAACCGTAACTCCAAATTAAATAATTTATATATGAAAAATTATCAGAAAAATTCAAGGAATCCATCTGTACCATTTTCATGCATGTTAGAACAACTTATAGATGCTGTTTAGCACAAATCAATTAAATGGCATTTAAATAATCACATATGGAGTTTGAATTTGAATCTTGTATTCAAACCAACCCCATTTAACTTGTTGCTAGATGCATTAGCCCAAAACACATTCATTTTGCCATGTCATGATCATGCATCATATTGTGCATTGCATTGATTGTGTTCCCTTCTGTGTTGCCGGTATTTGTCCCCTCTCGATAGACGTGCTACCGATGATGTGATCGTTGACACTGATGAAGACTCAATGTTATCTTCAGAAGTGCCAGGCAAGCAAAACCCCCTTGTTCATTCCGATACAATCCCACTCTCTCGCTCCTGCTCTCTTTTACTGCATTAGGACAACAACGATTCATCTATTACTTGCTGCGGTAGCTGAACCCCTTTATCCTCTGCATGACCTGTCATTGCCACAGTAAATAGATGAAACCCACTAGCATGAGTAGGAGTTGTTTGAGCCCTGTTGTGCCTACTCATTCATGCTTATTGTCATGCCTGCTACTGCTTAGAGTTGTGTCAGGTCTGATTCATCCGGGATGAATCAGAGGTGTGTGAACATGTCCTACTGTGTGTGAGCTAAGTGTGTGAACACGATTTGGTAAAAGGTGTCGGTGAGAGGCCATGTAGGAGTACATGGTGGGTTGTCTCATTGAAGCCGTCCTCAGGAACTGAGTTCTGTGTTTGTGATCCATGATTCAGTTACTACCATACATTGGGCCCTGAAATATGACCCCGCTCGACTTCCTAATCACCCTAGTCCTCTGTCCAGGAGTTGCAAGTAGTTTCTGGTGTTTGTAGTATGCTGGAGGCCGTGGACAGCGCTGACCGTAGGGGTGGGCTGTGATGCGGTAGGCACATGGCCGGGTATACCGGGCGCCCGTTTGGTGTCACGGAACCCTGTTCACATCATTTGGGGCTGTGAGCGAAACTCCGGCCGGATCTCCTCATGGATGGAACCCGAATAGGCGATAAACCTGGACTAGAGACTTGAGTGTTTAGGTAGGTCGTGGTCTACACCCACGTCGGCTTTCGCTTGAAGTCTGCCGAGCACATGTCGTGTGCACACGCTAAGTGGTGGAAACATGTATGAAGAAGTACACCCCTGCAGGGTTAACATCATCTATTCGAATAGCCGTGTCCGCGGAAAAGGACTTCTGGGTTGCTTATATCAGTTCATAGACAAGTGAAAGTGGATACTCTAAAATACGCAAGATAAGCGTGAGTGCTATGGATGGCGTTCTCGTAGGGAGACGGGAGCGGATCCATAGTGGTGTATTGATATGGTGAATATGTGGACTCGTGTGCGCCACCTCAAAAGAGTTACTTGCAGTCGTAGTTCAGGATAGCCACCGAGTCAAAGCTGGCTTGCTGCAGTTAAACCCCACCATCCCCTTTGTGGATAATGATGCATATGTAGTTAGTTCTGATGTAAGTCTTGCTGGGTACATTTGTACTCACGTTTGCCTATTTTATGTTTTTGCAGAGAGACTTCAGTCTCACTAGTAGTTCCACGTGGACTTCGACGTTTAGCTTGTTACCTCAGCTACGATCTTGTGCCCTCGGCAGGATCTGGTAGATAGTCAGGCTTCTCAGCCTTTTTCATTTTTAGTTGTCTGTACTCAGACATGATAGCTTCCGCTTGTGCTTTGACTTGTATGCTCTGATTGTTGGGTCATGAGACCCATGTTTGTAATATCTCGCTCCTCGGAGCCTATTGAATAAATTACTTGAGTCGTAGAGTCATGTTGTGATGCCATGTTGTATTTGCACATATCGAGCATATTGTGTGTATGCTATTGAAATGCTTGGTATGTGTGGGATCTGACCATCTAGTTGTTTATCTTTAGTAGCCTCTCTTACCGGGAAATGTCTCCTAGTGTTTCCACCGAGCCATGGTAGCTTGCTACTGCTCCGGAACACTTAGGCTGGCCGGCATGTGTCCTTCTTCGTTCCTGTGTCTGTCCCTTCGGGGAAATGTCACGCGATGAATACCGGAGTCCTGTTAGCCCGCTACAGCCCGGTTCACCGGAGTCCTGCTAGCCCAGTGCTACAGCCTGGATTCACTCGCTGATGACCGACACGTTCGATGCTGGGTCATGGATGCCTGTCCCTGTAAGTTTGTGCCACTTTGGGTTTACGACTAGCCATGTCAGCCCGGGCTCCTTATCATATGGATGCTAGCGACACTGTCATATACGTGTGCCAAAAGGCGCAAACGGTCCCGGGTAAAGGTAAGGCGACACCCGTGGGAATACCGTGCATGAGGCCGCAAAGTGATATGAAGTGTTACATGCTAGATCTATGTGGCATTGAGTCGGGGTCCTGACAGCGTTGGTATCAGAGCTTGACTGCCTGTAGGATTACCAAGCCAAACTGGTCGAAGTTGAGTCTATTAATTCTTTAGCTATATAAGGGAATTGATTGTGGGATGGAACGTAAGGCTCTTTTTACTCCTTATACCGCATGGCCTTCTGATCTGAGACATCATCTTCTCTTCTACGGGGATTAAGAACTAGGTTTTCTCTTCTTTCTATCAGGATCACGTGTTACTAATCCGTAGACTTATAAGATTGTTGGACTTAAGCCTCGTTTCAGTTCCTATTACTTCCGTATGTTAATTGTTGATCTCGAAAACTTGATATTGTGCTTCTGAGTGGTTATGCCACCATTTTTGTGAATGTCTCAAATCTCTTCTGAGCATTTACAGCCGTTATGCTGTCCGAGTCATCCCAGTTTTCTAAATAGTCTGAAGCATTTGCAAAATCCCTTCCCTCTGGTTTTCGATGTTCCTTTATGCCATCTCAATCACACTAACTGTTGAGTTGAGGTATTCTATTGCCTTGACAGTTATGTTGGAATTATTATTATGACCCTAGGTGTCTCAGGGGGTCATCTAGTGGTCTAGCCATGATTTGTGTCCTAGTGTGATGATTCTGGCCTTTATTCTCGAAAGCATCCCGTGATGTTATTAGTTAGTAGGCATTCTATTCCTTGGTTCTTAAACCCGAGATTCACCCTACTTACTTCATGTTGATAGTGTTTGCTAGTTCCTTCAGGATATTAGTAACCTTTGCGATAGTCCTTGAAGTCCGTGGTATCTTCTTCTTCCAAATACCATGAACTACTTATGGCAGATGTTTATTGGATCAAAAAAAATCACAATTAGAGTACTCTCGAGGAGTTCTCCATTCATAAATCGTGACTCTGCCAGTTCTACCTTTCTGCATGGGTTATCCGGAAGAAATATGTTGAACTTGGTTCGACATACTAATCTATGCATCCACAACTCAGAAAATTATATGCTCCTTTGAGTTGTTCTCTTTAGTTGCATTCTGACCCTCGTCTATCAATTGATAGTCAAGAGTATGCGTGCGTTCGTTTGTCGATGCCTATTACTCTTGTGGCCCGTCAAGCCATTCCGTCCTGAATGACTAGGAGAAACAAACTCCAGTACCTCATCCATATCTAGGATTGGGTCAAAGTAGTTGTATTCCGCAGATCAAATGCCAATTCAGCTTTTGCTCTGTTCTACCTTGGAGTATTACCATCTTTATATTGGGATTGTTATAGGATTTGCACACCATCCCATGAACTCTTGGTACAATGATACTTCTTGCCATCACTGTTCATTCCTCGGTTCCTGTGTTATTGTAACCGGAATGCCGACAAGTGAATCATGGTGTGTGAAATCAATACTCCCAGCAACCTCGTTGCTTGGTAGTTAAAGGACAATAATTTTATTCTTAGTATGTTGGTTATTGAATCACCATTCTAAGATTGATCGTGCTACCTAGTCCTTATTTCCTGGTGCACTCTTTGATTGATGAGTTAGGATTTGTCAAGTCCTCGCTCATTTGATCATATCATCTTGCCCTGAAAAGCAAGATTGTTCTCGAGATTAGTAACATATCGGTGGTTCGTGATTTTCCGAAGATCTTCTCGGAAGTACTACCAGGTTGTCACCTGACCGCTATGTTGAGCTCGTGATCAAGTTGGTTTATTGTAAACCACCCTTTCTCCAAGAATCCGTGTTGGATACTCCTGAGCTAGTTGGTTAAGCTAAACGACAACTTGGAGAGTTGGAAGATAAAAGCTTGCCTGACTTAGTTCGTTCCAAAGGGATATTCTTGTGTAGTGTGTGTTGAAAGAAGATGATATCTTCATCGATTGGTCCCTGTGATCAGTTGCTAGACCTATTGTCTTATCAATCCCTTGATTTGAGTGTGGGCTATCGTCAAATCAAATCAGTACCAACGATGCTCGTAATGTTGTCCTACTCGTGGTTGATCCCTCGAGCATACACCATTACATCTTTGGTCTGACCAATGCTATCACCGTGTTCACATGATGGTGGAAGTCCAGTGATATGGAAATTCCGATGAGTTGCTGTTGAGCCCATCAGTAGCATTTTGTCTCCCCCCATGAATCATGTTGAACATCAACCTAGTGTTGAAAACTTGTGTAGGCATTTCTTCGTGTTTCGTTCATGAAGCATATGTTTGGATGAAAGTAGTGACTTCCCCTAATTCATGTGCATCTGATGCAAGTTGCCGCCATGAATCCGAGGAAGATTGTTTTGTTTCCTTGGAATCATCCCAAATCAGTCATGCACACGTGCGAAGTATTCTGTGGTCTGGAGACTTGCAACCTTCATTCCATATGTGTTCCGAGCACACCAAGCCACTGATTGATTTGTTCAAGGAGAAGAAGTTCCTTCATAAGAGCTAATCATATGACTTATGCAAGGACTTCGTTATCCACGGTGATGGTTCCCAACCAGAACTCGGTAGCGTTTATTGTAAGACTACCACGTGGTCATGCTTGTCTGGGACAACGTGTTCACATGTTTGTAGCAGAACCAGCTCATGTTTTGGAGCTTACTATCGTAGATCATCTCCTGAGAATCTCGCAACGTCATCTCATCGATTTGTGTTGCAAACTTTCGTTTTTCTTCCTAGACTCGATGAGTCTGGAATATCCTGACACCAACCAGATCTGAATCTCAGGCAGATATGATGGTTGGAACATTCTCCAAGAACTATAATATTGGTCCCTCAATAACCGGTAAAGTGGATGTCGTGGCCAACACACCCAGCCGGAAGACCTGTTATTATAATATCTTGATTGAGGAAGTTGGCCACCTCCCCATAGGGATTTCGTAGGATTTACTCCCTAGTTGCCCCTATGGATTTTGAGATCCCGAAGTCCGACCTTTTACTTGATGTCCTAGATACCAGACCATTTCTATGAATGGGTTACACTAGCACATCAAGGAGAACATTAGAAGCGGAGTGCTAAATGTCTCTCGGTCGATCATCCAGATTTTGTTTCCTTGGCCTCGCTAAGATGAAGAAGGTGTTATCTTCCTTTGCATCTGCATCATCCATCATCATTCATCATGGTAGCAAGTTGTGTTGCCAGGACCCTTGACACGGATGTTGGTAAAACCCTGATGAATATGGAAATGCTCAAGTTCTTGAGAGCACGCACAAGCGCTACGTGTTATCATCGGCTCTAACTAGGATTCCTCCCGGATTCCTCGGAAATGCTATGACCTTTTCAAACAGTGAATTCACTCTCTTTTGTTGGGTTCTTCCCCAGTTACCAGAATCATTCCCAGCATTTGCATTTTGTTCCCAGCTTGCACCGCCAATGTGCCATTCTACCATGGATCTCTTCCATTTCAGGTGATAAGCAAAATCATCCATTACGTTGTCTTCAACAAGGTAATCCACATCATCCAAGTCCGAGTATGCCATTCTACCGACCCCCGCCAATCGATTGCTGTGATTTGCCTTCGGCTGATATAGAGAGTCTCAACGATCTCTATATCAAAGGTAATTCTTTTTGCCACTTAAGATAATACTCTACGAATCACCCTCCTCCAGGATGTTTCGTCATGGTATCATGGCAATTCAACTCCTCGCTACGTTAACAATCGATTACCACCTTCTTAAGTGTGGAATTATTGTCTACCTAGTGAACCTTCGTCATCCGTTTCTTTCCACCCCTCTTGATGTGTATCTCGTGTCTCAACCCGAGAGTTGGTCCTATGTCTCATTCCGTGAGTTGTTCGATCTTCGAGAAGATCGACCCTTCTAGAGTCTTCTTCCCTCCATGTCATGTTGGCAGGATTTCTCAGAGCAAGACATCAAGACAATGATGGTGATTGAATCAACGTTCAATTGAAGTGCACCCTGGATCGTGAAGATTATACTAGTTTGCGTTTCCCCTTCATCTTACCCTACGCTTGAATCTCGAGACGAGATTCTTGTTTAGTGGGGGTGAGTTGTCACATCCCTAGTTCTGACAATGCCTAGTGCATGTATTAGAGTGTTACATCATGTTTAAATTTCATTTAAACCTGAGATGGGGATTGACTAAGCCCTAGCACCAAATGAATTCAACTAGGGTCAAAATAAAACCTTTTTCATTGAACTCAAAATGTCCTCTAAAAATGTTCAACATTTCTGGTTTGAGGTGGAAGCATCTACCAAAAATGGTTTATATTTTTGCAGGACATATTTGGTCACTGAATTAAATCATATAGTATTTTCATTTGGGCATTTAAATGCTATTAAATATTTCAAATGCTCAAATAATCATAAACTAAAATGTTTACTGTTGGATATATTCTAAACAGTAGCCATGATTAGTTTCATGATTTTTGAAAGTGTCTGAGTATTTTTAATAAAGCCCTAAATTTACAGAATAATAGAAAACTGAGATAATTAGAAAGAGAGAGAGAGAGAAGGAAGTTACCTGGCCTTACCGTGCAGCCCACCAGAGCCTGGCCCAGCTCCATCTGGCCGGCCCAGCCGGCCCAGCCCACCTCCTCCCCCTTGTCCTCTTCCTCCTCTGCCAGGAGAAAGAACAGAGGCGAGGCGTGGCGCGCACCCGAGAGGCCTCGGCCACCTCCTGCTTCCCCCCCTGGCCACCTCCTGCCTGGTTGCCTCCCTCCTCGACGCCCGGAGACGCCACGCACTCCCCCTCGCCCCCTGCACCTCTCCTCTCTCCCCCTGGACCCCATTCCCTCCTCTGCTTCCCTCTCGCGCACACCACCGAGCGGAGCTCGCCGTCATCGTCGCCGTACCCATGGCCACCACCACCCCTTCTCCTCCCCGACGTGCTCCTGAGCTCCGCAGTGCCTCCCTCGACCTCCCCGTCGGCTCACGCGACCGGAGAAGCCCCGAAGCACCGTCCCGACGCTTTTCCCCTCCTCGGCCACCGAGGACCGCCGCTGTCGATTCGCCGCCTCCGACGCCTCCCCGAGCTCCCCGAGACCGCCGACGAACTCCCCGTGAGCTCCTCTTCTCTTCCCCTCACTCCCCGCACCTGATTTTGTTCCCTAGCTCCTTCTTCCACCACGGCCGAAGCTCGCCGCCGCCGTGCCTCGTCGCCGTCGTGGCCAGAGCCACTGGAGCTCCCACCTGAGTACACCATCGTGCTCAGAACGTCTCCACGAGCCCGTAGCGCCCACCAACCCCTCCTCCCATGCACCATAGCGCCGAACCCGCCGTTGCCCGAACTCCGGCCGCCGCCACGAGCTCGACTCCGGCGAGCCCGCTCCACCCCAGCTCCTCCCACTTGCACTACCAGACGCGCGCGACCCCCAGCTACGCGTAGGACCAATCCGCCGTCCAAATGGTCGCCTGTGGGCGAAACCCGACGCGCTCCGCCGCCACTGACCTCACCGGCGACGAGCCGTCGGCCTAACCCCGGTCTAGTTAACCACTAATGACCCAACTAACCCTCCCCAGAGCCACTGACGTATGGGCCCCACGCCCTTAGTTAATTTTTATTATTTTCTGTTAAGTGTTAACCTAACCACCATGGGCCCACACGTCAGCTTTGACCGTGCTGACGTGTCTGTTGACCCGACCCCACCTGTCATTGGCACTATCCAGCCCTAGTCACTGACCAGTGGACCCCACTGGTCAGGTTTGACCTGGACCCGCCTAGTTGACCTGCTGACATCAGCATGACCTAGTGCTGACGCAATAAATCATTTTTTGGATTTATTATAATTCAGGAAATTCCAGAAAATAGCTAAAACTTCTATAAATCATAGAAAATTAACCGTAACTCCAAATTAAATAATTTATATATGAAAAATTATCCGAAAAATTCAAGGAATCCATCTGTACCATTTTCATGCATGTTAGAACAACTTATAGATGCTGTTTAGCACAAATCAATTAAATGGCATTTAAATAATCACATATGGAGTTTGAATTTGAATCTTGTATTCAAACCAACCCCATTTAACTTGTTGCTAGATGCATTAGCCCAAAACACATTCATTTTGCCATGTCATGATCATGCATCATATTGTGCATTGCATTGATTGTGTTCCCTTCTGTGTTGCCGGTATTTGTCCCCTCTCGATAGACGTGCTACCGATGATGTGATCGTTGACACTAATGAAGACTCAATGTTATCTTCAGAAGTGCCAGGCAAGCAAAACCCCCTTGTTCATTCCGATACAATCCCACTCTCTCGCTCCTGCTCTCTTTTACTGCATTAGGACAACAACGATTCATCTGTTACTTGCTGCGGTAGCTGAACCCCTTTATCCTCTGCATGACCTGTCATTGCCACAGTAAATAGATGAAACCCACTAGCATGAGTAGGAGTTGTTTGAGCCCTGTTGTGCCTACTCATTCATGCTTATTGTCATGCCTGCTACTGCTTAGAGTTGTGTCAGGTCTGATTCATCCGGGATGAATCAGAGGTGTGTGAACATGTCCTACTGTGTGTGAGCTAAGTGTGTGAACACGATTTGGTAAAAGGTGTCGGTGAGAGGCCATGTAGGAGTACATGGTGGGTTGTCTCATTGAAGCCGTCCTCAGGAACTGAGTTCTGTGTTTGTGATCCATGATTCAGTTACTACCATACATTGGGCCATGAAATATGACCCCGCTCGACTTCCTAATCACCCTAGTCCTCTGTCCAGGAGTTGCAAGTAGTTTCTGGTGTTTGTAGTATGCTGGAGGCCGTGGACAGCGCTGACCGTAGGGGTGGGCTGTGATGCGGTAGGCACGTGGCCGGGTATACCGGGCGCCCGTTTTGTGTCACGGAACCCTGTTCACATCGTTTGGGGCTGTGAGCGAAACTCCGGCCGGATCTCCTCATGGATGGAACCCGAATAGGCGATAAACCTGGACTAGAGAGTTGAGTGTTTAGGTTGGTCGTGGTCTACACCCACGTCGGCTTTCGCTTGAAGTCTGCCGAGCACATGTCGTGTGCAGACGCTAAGTTGTGGAAACATGTATGAAGAAGTACACCCCTGCAGGGTTAACATCATCTATTCGAATAGCCGTGTCCGCGGAAAAGGACTTCTGGGTTGCTTATATCAGTTCATAGACAAGTGAAAGTGGATACTCTAAAATATGCAAGATAAGCGTGAGTGCTATGGATGGCGTTCTCGTAGGGAGACGGGAGCGGATCCATAGTGGTGTATTGATATGGTGAATATGTGGACTCGTGTGCGCCACCTCAAAAGAGTTACTTGCAGTCGTAGTTCAGGATAGCCACCGAGTCAAAGCTGGCTTGCTGCAGTTAAACCCCACCATCCCCTTTGTGGATAATGATGCATATGTAGTTAGTTCTGATGTAAGTCTTGCTGGTTACATTTGTACTCACGTTTGCCTATTTTATGTTTTTGCAGAGAGACTTCAGTCTCACGAGTAGTTCCACGTGGACTTCGACGTTTAGCTTGTTACCTCAGCTACGATCTTGTGCCCTCGGCAGGATCTGGTAGATAGTCAGGCTTCTCAGCCTTTTTCATTTTTAGTTGTCTGTACTCAGACATGATAGCTTCCGCTTGTGCTTTGACTTGTATGCTCTGATTGTTGGGTCATGAGACCCATGTTTGTAATATCTCGCTCCTCGGAGCCTATTGAATAAATTACTTGAGTCGTAGAGTCATGTTGTGATGCCATGTTGTATTTGCACATATCGAGCATATTGTGTGTATGCTATTGAAATGCTTGGTATGTGTGGGATCTGACCATCTAGTTGTTTATCTTTAGTAGCCTCTCTTACCGGGAAATGTCTCCTAGTGTTTCCACCGAGCCATTGTAGCTTGCTACTGCTCCGGAACACTTAGGCTGGCCGGCATGTGTCCTTCTTCATTCCTGTGTCTGTCCCTTCGGGGAAATGTCACGCGATGAATACCGGAGTCCTGTTAGCCCGCTACAGCCTGGTTCACCGGAGTCCTGCTAGCCCAGTGCTACAGCCTGGATTCACTCACTGATGACCGACACGTTCGATGCTGGGTTTACGACTAGCCATGTCAGCCCGGGCTCCTTATCATATGGATGCTAGCGACACTGTCATATACGTGTGCCAAAAGGCGCAAACGGTCCCGGGTAAAGGTAAGGCGACACCCGTGGGAATACCGTGCATGAGGCCGCAAAGTGATATGAAGTGTTACATGCTAGATCTATGTGGCATTGAGTCGGGGTCTTGACAGAATGCCATGCTGAGTAACGCACCTGAAGTGTGCCTTGCCATGAGTCAGTCAAGGGGTACAAGAGTGATCCAAGAATGGATCACAGGACAGCAGTCAAAGTTATCCTTAGTAACTAGTGGACTAAGGAATTTTCTCGATTATGGAGGTGGTAAAAGAGTTCGTCATAAAGGGTTACGCCGATGCAAACTTTGACACTAATCCAGATTATTCTGAGTAGTAAACTAGATTCATATAGTAGAACAGTTATTTGGAATAGCTCCAAATAGAACGTGGTAGCTTCATCTAGGAGATGACAAAGAGATTTGTAAAGCACACACGGATCTGAAAGATTCAGACCCGTTGACTATAACATTTCTCACAAGCATAACATGATCAAACCCAGAACTCATTGAGTGTTAATCACATGGTAATGTGAACTAGATTATTGACTCTAGTAAACTCTTTGGGTGTTAGTCACATGGGGATGTGACATTGAGTGTTAATCACATATCGATGTGAATTGGATTATTGACTCTAGTGCAAGTGGGAGACTATTGGAAATATGCCCTAGAGGCAATAATAAATTGATTATTATTATATTTCCTTGTTCATGATAATCGTTTATTATCCATGCTAGAATTGTATTGATAGGAAACTCATCTACATGTGTGGATACATAGACAACACCATGTCCCTAGTAAGCCTCTAGTTAACTAGCTCGTTGATCAATAGATGGTTACGGTTTCCTAACCATGGACATTGGATGTCGTTGATAAGGGGATCACATCATTAGGAGAATGATGTGATGGACAAGACCCAATCCAAAGCCTAGCACAAAGATCGTGTAGTTCGTTCGCTAAAGCTTTCCTAATGTCAAGTATCATTTCCTTAGACTATGAGATTGTGCAACTCCTGGATACCGTAGGAATACTTTGGGTCTACCAAACGTCACAACGTAACTGGGTGACTATAAAGGTGCACTACGGGTATCTCCGAAAGTGTCTATTGGGTTGGCACGAATCGAGACTGGGATTTGTCACTCCGTGTGATGGAGAGGTATCTCTGGGCCCACTCGGTAGGACATCATCATAATGTGCACAATGTGATCAAGGAGTTGATCAAGGGATGATGTGTTACGGAACGAGTAAAGAGACTTGCCAGTAACGAGATTGAACAAGGTATTAGGATACCGACGATCAAATCTCGGGCAAGTAACATGCCGATAGACAAAGGGAATTGTATACGGGATTGATTGAATCCTCGACATCGTGGTTCATTCGATGAGATCATCAAGGAGCATGTGGGAGCCAACATGGGTATCTAGATCCCGCTGTTGGTTATTGGCCGGAGAGTCGTCTCGGTCATGTCTACGTGTCTCCCGAACCCGTAGGGTCTAAACACTTAAGGTTCGGTGACGCTAGGGTTATAGAGATATTAGTATGCGGTAACCCGAAAGTTGTTCGGAGTCCTGGATGAGATCCCGGACGTTACGAGGAGTTCCGAAATGGTCCGGAGGTAAAGATTTATATATGGGAAGTCTTGTTTTGGTCGCCGGAAAAGTTTCGGGCATTATCGGTATTGTACCGGGAGTGCGGAAAGGGGTCCGGGGGTCCACCAAGGGGGTCCACCTGCCCCGGGGGGCCACATGGGCTGTAGGGGTGTGCGCCTTGGCCTATATGGGCCAAGGGAACCAGCCCCAAGAGTCCCATGCGCCAAGAGATAAGGGAAAGGAAGAGTCCTAAAGGGGGAAGGCACCTCCTAGGTGCCTTGGGGAGGATGGACTCCTCCCTGGCCGCACCCTTCCTTGGAGGAAGGGCCTAGGCTGCGCCCCCCCCTGTCCCTTGGCCTTATATATAGTGGGGGGAAGGGAGGGCAGCCGCACCTAAGCCCTCGTGCCTCCCTCTCCCTCCCGTGACACATCTCCCTCCTCCCGCAGCGCTTGGCGAAGCCCTGTTGGAATCCCGCTACTTCCACCACCACGCCGTCGTGCTGCTGGATCTCCATCAACCTCTCCTTTCCCCTTGCTAGATCAAGAAGGAGGAGATGTCGCTGCTCCGTACGTGTGTTGAACGCGGAGGTGCCGTCCGTTCGGCGCTAGGATCATCGGTGATTTGGATCACGACGAGTACGACTCCATCAACCCCGTTCTCTTGAACGCTTCCGCGCGCGATCTACAAGGGTATGTAGATCCACTCCTCCCTTGTTGCTAGATGACTCCATAGACTAATCTTGGTGACACGTAGGAAAATTTTGAATTATTGCTACGTTCCCCAACAGGTGATAGCGTGGCGAGCATGGCAATCGGACTATATTGCTTTAACACTTTCACTTAGCCATAGGAGTTTGACAGTGGGGCTACTATATAGCCCCTGGTACTTCCGCGCTTATCCTACTTGCGGTGCGCGTATGTACATGACCGGGAAATCGGTCCTTCGTTAATGCGGAGGAATCGCGAAGATTCCGCTGAGTCCTCGAGTGGTTGACCAGTCTCACGCTTTATCATGACAGTTAGTTTTCGACTTTCTCTACTGAGGTGCTCGTCTAGATGAACCAGGGCACAATCGCAGTAGTTCTCCTAGTGCCACCTTAACCGATAGAGCAGAACGTAAGGTAGCAAAACGCGGGAGCCGGGAAAACCCAACTATCGACCAAAGACATGATTCGGAGCTGATGCATATAAGGCCAAACTCGCGACGCCGAACACTCCTTAAGGTATTCGGTCTTTACAATGTATACTGGCTGAGTAACGCCCTCGATAATAAGCCCTGAATTTCCAGGTACGTGCATTAGTCTGACGTGACAAAATGTCAATAACGCCAGCATCCCTCTTGGTTATGTTGAGTATCCTGAGGGGTGAAGCAACAACAGACAGTAAAAAAGGTTTACACAGGGTCTTAATCTAAAAAGAAACCTTTGAATGGGGCCCTACTGCATGTGTGCGCCTGTGTCTCCATTGTGCCGTATCCTGGAAGGGTGTAGCACGACGATCATCAGTAAGGGAGAAAAGCCCAGGTGAAATTATTTCTTTAAAGGTAGTATTTCTTTAAAGGTAGTATTTCTTTGGTATTACTCCTTTAAAGGTAGTATTTCTTTGGCTGATTCTTGTCGGGTCGATCCCCATTTTGTGGACTGTGTCCTGATATACCAGATTAAGACTACTGTCGCCGTCCATAAGGACTCGGGTGAGATGGTATCCGGCAATTATTGGGTCTAGTACCAAGGCAGCCAATCCTCCGTGCCGGATATTAGTAGGGTGATCCCTGTGATCAAAAGTGATCGGGCAGGCCGACCAAGGGTTGAACTTGGGGGTAGAGGGCTCCACGACGCGTACGTCTTGGAGGGTGTGTTTGCTCCTCCTCTTCGTTACGTGAATCATGTTAACTATTTTGACCTCCGGTGGGAATTTGTTCTGTCCCCCAGTGGTCCGCTGGCAAGGCTCATCCTCGTCTTCGCTTGGTGTCTCCCTCCCCTTGTGTACGGCGTTTATCTTGCCGGTCTGCTTGAAGACCCAGCATTCTCTGTTGGTGTGATTTGCGGGTTTGTCGAATGTGCCCTGAATCTGACATAATTTGTCTAGAATCTTGCTTAGGCTGGACGGTCCATCTCTGCTACCTTTAAATGTCTTTTTCCATTTACTAGGTTGAGAGCTCCTGAATCTGGTGTTTACCACTGTGTTGTCTGGGCTGTCTTCCTTGTTTCGAAGCTTGCTTTTATTGCATCGTGGTTTTCCATTGCCATCCTTGACTTCGGATGTGCCTGGGTCGCTGGTGCCGCTACGGGCCAGCCAACTATTTTCGCCCGTGCAAAAGCGGGTCATAAGGCTTGTTAAGGCTGCCATTGTCCTTGGTTTTTCCTGGCCGAGGTGTCTGGCGAGCCATTCATCCCAGACACTGTGTTTGAAAGCCGCTAAGGCCTCGGCGTCTGGGCAGTCGACAATTTGATTCTTCTTAGTGAGGAATATGCTCGAAAGCTTTCAGGCTGACTCTCTGAGCTGTTCAATTATGTGACTTAAATCGTCTGCATCCGGAGGTCGGACATAGGTCCCTTGAAAATTAGCCCGAAAAGCATCTTAAAGCTCTTCCCAACTTCCAATTGAGTTCTGGGGGAGGCTCTTCAGCCAGTGACTAGCTGGTCCTTTCAACTTGAGGGGTAAGTATTTGATGGCGTGGAGATCATCTCCGTGAGCCATATGGATATGAAGGATAAAGTCCTCAATCCAGACCCCAGGGTCTGTCATTCTGTCGTATGCCTCTATGTTCACAAGTTCGAATCCTTCTGGGAATTCGTGATCCGGAACCTCATCGGTGAAGCATAGGGGGTGCGCGGCATCTCTGTATTTGGATATGTCATGACATTCTGACGGTCGTAGTGTTCGGTTTTGATTCTGCGTCGGAGCGCACTTCCTAGATCCATAGATGGACCTGGTCATACCGACTTTTTGGTGCAAGTCCTCACATAAATCGTGTGCGGACTTATGTGCGACATCGTTAGCCGCCCTATCGCGGCCACGGGGTGGTCGATCTAGCTGATCGGCCATTTTATTTTTTGGCTTTATAGGCTCTAAGGCCTCGTCATCGAATTCGGGCAGCACCTTGCGCTTTGGATAGCTCTTTGTGTGGCGGCTACCCCCGTACTTTTCTTCAATGTGGAATACTTTGTTTCTGCTTCATCAGACTCCTCGCGGTGGCGATAAGCCTTCTATGGAGGTCCTCTTGCTCGAAGTTCCTTTCCGGGATGATGTGTGCATCGTCGTTCGGACTGTTCTCCTCTCCGGAGACAGGTTGATGAGCTTTACCCTCGGTGTCGCCGTGATCGGACAGCGGCTCCATGCTATGTTCGCCATCCGCTGGTTCATCCTGCTCTGTCGCTGGGTCCATGTGGTCATCATTTGCTTTGGAGTTGACTGGGGTATTATTCTTTCTTGCGCTGTTATCGCTGTTTTTACCGAGGCGGGGTTTGGAGCGGCGCCTACGTCGTCGCTTTGGATGCTTCTCGAGGGAATTATCCTCCGCTGCATCCTTCCGTTCCTCGTCATTGTTTTCTTTTGGTGTATCCACCATGTATATATCATGTGATGAAGTGGTTGTCCAGCGCCCTGTGGGCGGTGGTTCCTGTTCCTCTCCTACATCATCATCCATACCGTTGATTTCTTCGGACTCGAAATCAAGCATGTCGGTTAGGTCGTCGACAGTGGCTATTAAGTGGGTGTTGGGTGGGGAATCAATTTCTTCATCGTCCACTTCCCACTCAAGTCGGACATAGTTCGGCCAAGGGTCTCCTAACAAGGAGACAGACCTCAATGAATTTAGCACGTCGCCCTAGGGTGAGTACCGAAAGATATCCGCGGAGGTAAACTCCATGAACGGTGCCCAATTAGATTCGATAGGCACGGACGCAAGCGGTTCGGAGCCTGTGGCCGGGGACAAATCCAAAGGTCCGGCAACACAGGTCTCATAGTAGGTGGAGTCAGTATTCAGCTCTATCACCGCTGGATGTGCGGCCTCCGCGGCGGGGTCCATCCACCCGTCCTCGAACGACACGATCTGCTCCGGATTGAAGACAAGAGTAGCCAGAGGTGTGATCTGCTGAACACCGTCCGGCGGCAGAGCTAAGTCATGCTCGTCGCGGCTATGCGGCGCACCTGACATGGGCTCGATTCCGTCGAAGATCAAGTCTCCGCGGATGTCGGCAGTATAGTTCAAGCCTCCAAGCCTGACCTGATGGCTAGGGGCGTAACTATCGATCTGCTCCAGATGGCCAAGCGAGTTGGCCCGCAGTACGAAGTCGCTGAATACAAAGATCTGTCCAAGGAGAAAAACCTCACCCTGGACCACATCGTTGCCAATGATTGAAGGAGCCATCAAACCTTATGGCGACGACACAGTGGAACTCTCAATGAACGCACCAATGTCAGTGTCAAAACCGGCGGATCTCGGGTAGGGGGTCCCGAACTGTGTGTCTAAGGCGGATGGTAACAGGAGGCGGGAGACACAATGTTTACCTAGGTTCGGGCCCTCTCGATGGAGGTAATACCCCACGTCCTGCTTGATTGATCTTGATGGTATGAGTATTACAAGAGTTGATCTACCACGAGATCATAGAGGCTAAACCCTAGAATCTAGCCTATGATTATGATTGTTGTTGTCCTACGGACTAAGCCCTCCGGTTTATATAGACATCGGAGGGGGCTAGGGTTACACAGAGTCGGTTACAAGGGAGGAGATCTACATATCCGAACTACCAAGATTTCCTTCCACTCAAAGGAGAGTCCCACCCGGACACATGACGAAGTCTTCAATCTTGTATCCGACTCCAGGATCTGGTGATTCCGAGGACCGATACGGCCCCAGGATCTGGTGCGCACCTTACTTCGAAGGAGGGGGATGCGCTAATTCCAACGATGGCCCCTTTACAACCAGGGCCCCGGATAACCTGATGGAGGCCCTACGAGGCGCCTCCATTGTGGACGAGCATCATGTCCTTATGGGTACGGTGACCGGAAAGGTTCAGTCCATCCAGAACAGACTAAACGAGGCCTGCAACAATCTATTGACGGGTTTTGAGGTATGTTGCATGGAAAGAGAACACCCCGTGCTAACAGTAGCCCCTGAGATGCTGTCGGGCGTTCGGAAAGAAAGGCCGGGCAGAGGATGAACCCTTTGTAGGAAACTAATTTGAGATATATGAATAAGCAGGCGTTGCTATTGGCCGCGACCTTGCATGCTGCCAAAGTCTATGAGTTGAAGCAGAGGTTGGAGCTGACCGAGAACAAGCTCGGCGAGGTGAAGATTCAGCTTCGCGAGAAGCAAGGTGAGTAACGACTTGCTTTGTATTCTAAAAGAGTAAGCGGTGAGTGTTGACCGGAATGTCATAATATGTGTAGGGGAGGCAACCGAGGTCGAGGCCTTGAGAAATGCCCTGACCGAAGCCGAGGGGAAGGTTGTCCAGCAGCAAGCCGCCCGTAAGAAGCTCAAGGCCCGGGTCGGCCAGGTCCGGCATGAGCTCGAGGACGATGTGAAGAAGTGTGAAGCCTTGGAGCGCGAGGCGTCGGCTCGAGAGGCCAAACTTACCAAGGCTCGCCAGAGCGCAGAGGACACGCGAAATGAGGCCTGGGACGTTCTCCAGGAGATCCATGAGGCCAAGAAGATCGCAGGGGGTAAGGCTTTTAACATGCAAAGCAAGTATGCAGAGAGGATGTTCCTTTTACTAAGCCGGATTAGGAGTTGCCCAGGGGCTTTTGCGGATCTGCCACGCAGTGTGTCCGATGCTGCGGAGTTCTTCCAAGCCAGGGAAGGGAATTCCGCAGAGAAGTTGTTCTGGTTGCAATATGTTGTGCCAGAACATCCGGTGTCCTTTGCCGATCAACTGAAACAGTTGGTCGAGCTGCATAGGGTGGCCGAACTGGCCATGAAGAATTTAATAATCCGACTATGGCCAGCCGAGGCTATACCGAGCAGTTATTTTGGCCTCATGAAGCGCGTGGTGGAGGTTTGTCCGCGGCTAGACATTGTCAAGCGATCAGTCTGCATCGAGGGTGCCCGCATGGCCTTCGCTCGTTCCAAGATGTGGTGGGCGAAAATGGACGCCGTCGAGGTGGCTAGGGGGGCGCCGGAGGGCAAGGAGCACCGCACAACCGAGCGATATTTTGCGGATGTCCTGGAGGGATCTCGACTTGTATCAACGCAGTGCGGGAAGGACATTTTTTTTGAATGAATACATTCGTATTTTGCCTTGTATGATGAAAACAAATCCACTTTGTAATATAATTTTTATTATGTTTTGATTGTTTCCTCGTGTGCGGCTGCGTTTTATGAAATCTGAGGGGTGGACAGTCGTCGGCTTCTGCCCTCACGTAGGTAGTACAAAGGTGTTCGGGGTGGAAACTAAACAATCTTGATCCAATTATATGGTCCTTCAAGGAGTTGTTTAGCACAACGAACCAGGAAATCAGACTATACGACTTAAAGCCCTCACTTAGCCATAGGAGTTTTATAATAAAACATGGGCCCAGCCCCTAGTATACGAACCAGAGTGCTGTCAGCGTCTGATCGGGAAGTACCGTTCCTTCGCGAAATGCGGAAAAATCTCCAACGATTTAGGACCTCCGAACAGCTGACGGCTCTCGCCGCATCATGACAGTCAGTTTTCGGCTTTCTCTACTGAGGTGCTCATCTGGTTTAGACCAGGGCACAATCGCAGTAGTTCTCCCTTTACTACCCTAGCCGATGTAGCGGAACGCAAGGTAGCAAACACAGGAGCTAGGCAACCCAACTATTGACCAAAGACATGATTTGGAGCCAATGCATATAATGCTAAATTCGGGGTGCCGAACTTATCTATAAGAAGTGTTCGGACTTTGTTGCCGTATTATGGGGCGATAGGGAGCCCCTGGCGAATATTAAATGTGCCAAGGTGCACGGGTGCAAGAATATAAGTAATTAATGTCAAAGGAAAACAGAAAGATAGCAGGGGTAATATCTGGGGCCCCTTTACTTGGGCCGCAAATTGTTTCCATTATAGTTGGGTTAATGCGTCAAAGTGCATTTGTACAAATAATGCGATAAGCGACCGTCTAATTAACGTGCCAGAACCAAAGGAGACCTTCGTTTGGGTACTGAAAAATAGGTAGAGTAGTCTTTGGATTGTCCTCTAGGGCATCCCCTGTATGCCTGTGCTCTGTGTCGATCTGGTGTACTTGTACTTTGACAGGACCGGCAATCAGGCCATCGAAGGAGGCCTGTATAGAAGGGTCCTGAAAAAAAGGAAAAAAAGGGAAATAGTGAAAATACGAGTGAGTCCGGGACCGGTGTAGCCGAACTGTGGACTACAATCTTGTTGTGCCTCCATCGATGCCCATGGGATTTTGAGTGCGTAATTATGTATGCATGGTACTGATACCGCTACCTCATCGGGACTGGGACGGAGTCCGAATTGCTAATCGAGCTCTTGACGAGCCGAACTGCCCTGTTGCAGTGTGGTCCGGACCCTCTTAGTGATGTCCAGGGGCTCGGTAGCCGGATAATAGTTTTGTTTGAGAAGGCCGCTCTGTAGTTCTGCTGATGGGGCGTCTGTGTGCTCCTCTGTTCGGAGGGAGCATTCAGTGTTTCCATTGACTGTTATGACACCGCGTGGACCGGGCATCTTGAGCTTGAGATAAGTATAGTGTGGCACCGCGTTGAATCTAGCGAATGCGGTTCATCCGAGCAGTGCATGGTAGCCGCTATGGAAGGGGACGATATCGAAGATTAACTCTTCGCTTCGGAAGTTGTCTGGAGAACCGAAGACCACTTCCACATGATTCAGCCTGTACAATGGGCCTCTATGCCTGGTATGACTCCTTTAAAGGTAGTCTTTGTGGGTTTGATTCTTGAGGGGTTAATGCCCATCTTTCGCACTGTATCCTGATAGAGCAGGTTGAGGCTGCTGCCACCGTCCATTTAAGAATCGTGTTAGGTCAAATCCTTCGATGAGTTGGTCGAGGACCAGTGCGGCCGAACCGCCATGACGGATGCTAGTTCGGTGATCTCGATGATCAGATGTGATCGGGAATGACGACCATGGGTTAAATTTTGTGGCGACTGGCTCTACCACATAGACGTCCCTAAGTGTGCGCTTGCGCTCCCTTTTGGGGATGTGTGTAGCATATATCATGTTCAACATTTTGACTTGAGGGGGAAACTTCTTCTGCCCCCAGTGTTTGGCTACCGGGGCCCTTCGTCATTGTCCTCGCTTTGTGATCCTTTTCCTTATTCTCGGCATTTAACTTGCTAGCCTATTTAAAAACCCAACAACCTCTGTTGGTATGGGCTTGTTTGTCTGGGGTTCCATGTATCTGGCATGGGCGATCGAGTATGCGGTCCATGCTGGATGGTCCCTCACTGTTTATTTTGTAGGGCTTCTTCCACTGGCCGGACTTGGAGCCACTGAATCCGGCGTTGACGGTGGTATCATCGGTGTTATTGCCATTGCTTCGGCGTTTGTGTCTATTGCGCCGGAGTTTGCTAATGATGTTTTTGGCCTCGGAGGGGTCTGCCTCGCTGGCTGTGGTTTTGCTACGAGCCAGCCAGCTATCCTCACCCGCGCAAAAGCGGGTCATGAGTGCCGTGAGGGCTGCCATGGATTTCGGCTTTTCTTGGCCGAGGTGGCGGGCGAGCCACTCGTCACGGATGCTATGTTTGAAGGCCGCTAAGGCTTCGGCATCCAGACAATCAACAATATGGTTCTTTTTGGTTAGGAACCTAGTCCAGAATTTTCTGGCTGATTCTCCAGGTTGTTGAACTATATGACTTAAGTCATCGGCGTCTGGTGGCCGGACATAAGTGCCTTGGAAGTTGTCAAGAAAAGCTTCTTCCAAGTCCTCCCAGCCGCCGATGGAATTTTTAGGAAGGCTATTTAACCAGTGTCTAGCTGGCCCTTTTAGTTTTAGTGGGAGGTATTTGATGGCGTGGAGGTCGTCTCCTCGGGCCATATGGATGTGGAGAATAAAATCTTCGATCCATACAGCGGGATCGGTTGTTCCATCATATGATTCAGTATTCACGAGTTTTATCCATTACTTTATCTGTGAATCAAAGAGGGTGTGCGGCGCCTCTATATCGGGCCGCTTCGCGGTGTGCCTCCGATGAAGGCTGCCTGCGGTTATCGGCCCGGGTGTGACTAGGGTTGTCACGTCTGAATAGGTAGCCGTCATCCTGAGTCAGAAAGCGTCCTCGCAATCCGTAGAATGATCTGGTGTATCCTGCTCTGCTGTCCAGGTCCTGCCAAAGGTCATATGTATATTCCCGAGCTGTTGTCTCTCTGTTTTTACAAGGCGGTGGGGCGGGCTGTTGTTCGGCCTGAGTTGCTGTTTTATCCCAACCGCGGGGAGGTCAGTCCGCCGCAATGTCTCGACCATGTGGTGGTCGTTCCGCATTGCACGAGGGAGGTATGAGCTCCAGCGCCTCCTCATCGAATTGAGGTAGTAGTCTGCGCTTCGGGTAACTCTTGGCTAGACGTTTGAGGCCGTATTCTTCGACTGCCAAGACATCAGTCCATCTGTCAATGAGTAGGTCTTGATTGGCTTGAAGCTGCTGCTGCTTTTTCTTCAGGCTTCTCGCAGTAGCTATTAGCTGGCACTTGAAGCGCTCCTGCTCGAGGGGTGCCTCAGGCACGATGAAATCCTCGATGCCGAGGCTATCCTCATCTTCGGAGAGTGGACGATAACTATCATCATCCGGGTTACTGGGTATGGCATGTTTATCAGGGTTAACTTGCTCGTTGTCTTGTTCCTCCTGTTCGGATTGCTCCAACAGGGTCTCCATTGTTTTCGGCATTGTTCGGAGTGTTATTTTCTCCGGTGCCGGTGTTGCTATCATTTCAGTGACGTGGCTTAGAGCGGTGTTTAGGGCACCGGTGCTTTGACTGTGTCTCAGAAGGTTTATTCGCAACTGGATCTTCTTTGTCATCGTCGCTAGCTTTTTTAGGCATGTCAACCATGTACACATCATACGAAGAGGTGCCCGTCCAATGTCCAGTGAATGGCAGGTCTTAGCCTTGCTCCTTGTTGGCTTCATCGTCCATACCGTTGATGTCTTCGGAGTCATAGTTAAGCATGTTGGTTAAGTCCTCGACAGTGCCTATGAAGTGGGTGGCGGGTGGGACGCGAAATTCCCCATCATCGGTGTAACGCCCTCGATGGGGCTATATCTCCTATGTGTCGAAGCATGACTTAGAGGCATAACCGCATTGAAAGCAATGTCGCAAGTAAGGTAATCTTCACAACAACCCATGTAAATAGATAATAGGGGTAAAGGTACGTAGTGGGCTTACACTCGCCACGTCACACAAATACATGAATAACATTACAATCATCCAATAAACTCATGGTCTGACTACGGTACCAAAATAAAAGATCAACCCCAACATGCGACACGGTCCCTGATCGCCCCAACTGGGCACCTCTACTGATCATCTGGGAAAGACACATAGTAACGACGAGAGTCTTCATCGAACTCCCACTTGAGCTCAAGCGCATCGTCTGGAACGGTATCATCGGTCCCTGCATCTGGTTTGGAAGTAATCTGTGAGTCACGGGGACTCGGCAATCTCGCACCCTCGCGATCAAGACTATTTAAGCTTATAGGTAAGGCAAGGTAATATGTGGAGCTGCAGCAAGCGACTAGCATATATGGTGGCTAACCTGTTCGCAAAATAGAGCGAGAAGAAAAGGCAAAGCACGAACGAAGAGCTATGATCAAGAAGTGATCCTAGAACAACCTACGTCAAACATTACTCCAACACCGTGTTCACTTCCCGGACACCGCCTAGAAGAGACCATCACGGTAACACACGCGGTTGATTCATTTTAATTAAGTTAAGTTTCATGTTATCTCCAACCGGACATTAACAAATTCCCATCTGCCCATAACCGCGGGCACGACTTTCGAAAGTTCAAATCCCTGCAGGGGTGTCCCAACTTAGCCCATCACAAGCTCTCATGGTCAACGAAGGATATTCCTTCTAGCGGGAAGACCCGATCAGGCTCGGAATCCCGGTTACAAGACATCCTCGACAATGGTAAAACTAAACTAGCAACACCGCCCGAATGTGCCCACAAATCCCGATTGTCCAAGGTTCCAGTAGGCCAGCCCAGAGTTGCCCCTGGTGGCCACCGGCAGCTGACAGGTTGGACCAACACTCAGAGGAGCACTAACCCAGGGGTTTAAATAAAGATGACCCTTGAGTCCGCGGAACCCAAGGGAAAAAGAGTCTAGGTGGCGAATGGTAAAACCAAAGTTGGGCATTGTTGGAAGAGTTTTATTCAAGGCGAACTATCAAGGGGTTCCCATTATAACCCAACCGCGTAAGGAACGCAACATCCGGGAACATAACACCGATATGACGGAAACTAGGGCGGCAAGAGTGGAACAAAACACTAGGCAAAAGGCCGAGCCTTCCACCCTTTACCAAGTATATAGGTGCATTAAGATAAACAAGATAATATGGTGATATCCCAACAATAAACAATGTTCCAACAAGGAACGATCCCCAATCTTCACCTGCAACTAGCAACGCTATAAGAGGGGCTGAGCAAAGCGGTAACATAGCCAATCAACGGTTTGCTAGGACATGGTGGGTTAGGAGTTTGACATGGCAATATGGGAGGCATGATAAGCAAGTGGTAGGTATCGTAGCATAGGCATAGCAAAAGAGCGATTATCTAGCAAGCAAAGATAGAAGTGATTTCGAGGGTATGATCATCTTGCCTGCAAAGTTGTCAGAGTTTACTTGATCCTTGTAAGAAAACTCAATGGGCTCCTCGTTCACGAACTCGTCTCCCGGCTCTACCCAAACAAGAAAAACAAGCAAAAGGAACACAATCAACCACGTGCAATGCTCAAATAACATGATGCGAACATGGTATGCTATGCGGGATGCGATATGTGATGTATATGCAAGATTTGACAAGGAATGATTGAACCTGGCCACAACATGGAAATCCAAGAGTGCCACTGGAAAGGTGAGGATGAAATCGATATAAACATCACCGGAATGAGATGCACGGTTTGGAAATGGCAAACCAAACAAATATGGTACCGGTCTGCGATAATCAGCAAGTAGTCATCTAAATGCATCAAGATAGGTATGCTACAACACTCAAACATGACAAAAAATTACATGAAAGGGATCCATTCATGATGCTTGACAAAAGATGAACACTGAGCTATGGCTAATTCATCCATTAACAGTTTCAAACAAGCATGGCAAAAATGCAAATGATAACAGGTTTCAGACTTGGTGAAATTAAGACAAGTCTGGAATTTAACATCAGGAAGCACACTTTAGAGCATGAAAACTACAAGCTACAAGAACTTAAAATGGAAAAGCAAGGCATGGCATGAAGATACTCAAAGCACTTAATAAACGTCCCTTAGTGACCTTGAGCCAAAAGGGATCAGAAAATACAATTGCAAGCATGTGAACATGGCAAAAACATAAACAGATCTCAGACTTAGTGAAAAAACTTGAGCATTCAAATCAGTTAACGAGTAGGCATGTTTACGAGCTCAATGCACTCACTACAGAGCATGGCATGAAAAACTAAGCATACACCCATTAATAATACATGGCATAGAAGCTAGACATGGAAAGAACAACAACATAGCATGCACGGATCAATAGCAACATCCTCGGCAAAATCGCTAACAAGTCAACAATCTACCAGGATTCATGAAATAGCAAAAGTAGAGATCGATTTACTCAAGGTAGGTTGCTCCATAATTGCAAACAAAGACACGGATGGATATAGCACCACCATGTTAACAAATCATACTTAGTGATCATCCTCAAAAGAGTCACGGATCACTAGGAAACAACATGAACATATGGCATAATGACAAAATTAGGACAAGGACTTGGAGAAATTCTGAGACTTAGAGAAATTCTAAGTCCCTGAAATCAGCATTACCGATTGCACTACTTTGCAAGCTTGTGCTAGTCACCACACATATCACAAAAATACATGGTAATCACCTCTTTAAAGATGGCATGGCATATAACAAAACTTATGTAGAGCTCAGGAGCATATCATGCACACATTAATCATGGCAAAAATGACAAATATCTATTTGATGAAACAGATCTGCCATGTTTATCACATAGCCCTCTTCGAACAGCATTTCGGGCATCAAGATGAGCTCAAATGGAAATGATGCAATGAGATGAAATGATGTACTCGTTGAGTCAAACATTTTGATATGCTACACGCGCATATCGGAGCTAGGGATGCGGAGTTACGACATGATGAAGATTGCAAAAATTCTAGGGTTAGTAGGAAAAAGTCAACCATGGAGATGTTCCAGATCTAGATCTGGCGCGGGTTACGATGTTCGCCGGAATTGGAGCACGGGTCGCTGGACTTGAGGACGAACTTGCCGGAGATGGGGACGGTGAGATCCGGCGACGAGGGGCGACGAGTGGCCGCGAAGGAGGAGGTGGGCGTGCGGCGGGGTCGGCGGTCGCCGGCCAGGGCGCGGCAGCGCGCCGGGCGGCGATGTCGGCGGCCGGCCGATGCGGCGGCGCGGTGAGGCGGCGGCCGACGCGGGCGAGGCGGCGCGGGCGGCGAAGCAATCGGGCACGGCGGCAGTTAGGCGACCCGCGGGAGGCGGCGGCTCGGGCCGGGGGGGCCCGCCTGGACCCGGGCGGGCCGGCGCGGGCGAGGCGGCGAAGTGGTCTCCCCGGGATAGGTGGCGGCTCCGGGTTGGTCGGCGGAGGCGGCGGACGTGTCCGGTTGCGGCCGGACGTGTCTGATGGCGCGCGAGGTGATTTTCTAGGGTTTGGAAGGAGGGGATCCGGAATTTTCAAGGAGGGGTCTATATATAGAGGTAGAGGGAGCTAGGAAGCGCCAAATGAGGTGCGGTTTTCAGCCACGCGATCGTGATCGAATGCTCTAGACGATTGAAGGGGTTTATGTGTGTTTTGGGCCAAGTTGGAAGGGTGTTGGGCTGCAACACAAATGAGGCCTTCTCGGTCCCTCGGTTAACCGTTGGAGTATCAAACGAAGTCCAAATGGCACGAAACTTGACAGGCGGTCTACCGGTAGTAAACCAAGGCCGCTTGGCAAATGTTGGTCCAATCCGGAAATGTTTAACCCCCACACATGGAAAGAGGTAGAGAGGGGCACCAGAGGTGATAGGAGCGCCGGAATGCAAAATGGACAACGGGGAAAATGCTCGGATGCATGAGGCGAACACATATGCAAATGCAATGCAGATCATGACATGATATGAGATGCATGACAAAGGCAACAACACACGAAGACAAAACCCCGAACCTGTGGAAATAAAATAACTTAGTGCCGGAAACGGCAAGAGTTGGGATACATATAAGGTAAATTACATCCGGGGTGTTACAACAATCCACCACTACGAAAGGATCTTGTCCCGATATCTAGGACTGGAAAAACGCCGGGTACTCGGAACAGAGGTGATCCTCGCGTTCCAGGTGGCTTCACGGTCGGAATGGTGTGACCACTTGACTTTGAGGAATTTGATTGACTTATTGCGAGTCTTGCATTCAGTCTCTTCAAGAATAGCAACTGGGTGCTCACAATAAGAGAGGTCTTCTTGGAGATCAATGTCTTCGAAGTTGACGGTGCGGTCAGGGGTCTTGAAGCACTTGCGGAGCTGAGAGGCATGGAACACGTCGTGCATGTTTGCAAAGTTTGAATGAAGCTCAAGTTGATAGGCGAGATCGCCTCTCTTGCTGACGATCTTGAAAGGACCCATGTATCTAGGGGCAAGCTTCCCTTTTATACCGAAGCTACGAGTACCTTTCATTGGAGAGATGCGGAGGTAAACATGGTCTCCGATATCTAAAGCCAAATCACGATGCTTACTATCATAGTAGCTCTTCTGGCGCGATTGCGCTGCTTTGAGGTTATCACGAATGACTTTGCACATTTCCTCTGCCTTTGTGATCAAGTCATTTCCAAGAAGTTTATGTTCACCGGTCTCTGACCAGTTAAGAGGAGTACGACACTTCCTGCCATAGAGAATTTCAAATGGGGCCTTGTCCGAACTCGCTTGAAAGCTGTTGTTGTAGGAGAACTCGGCATATGGAAGACAATCTTCCCACTTCATACCAAAAGAGATAAAGCAAGCCCTGAGCATATCTTCGAGAATCTGATTGACACGCTCGACTTGACCGCTAGTTTGAGGATGAAAAGTTGTGCTGAAACGAATGTTGGTGCCCATGGCCTTCTGGAAAGAATCCCAAAACTTGGAGGTAAAGATGTTGCGATCAACCGTGGAATGCCGTGCAGAGAGACAATCCGAGAGGTATAAAGCTCCGGCAATTGAGCTGCGGTGATAGACTCTTTGATAGGCAGAAAATAAGCCACTTTAGTGAGTTTGTCGATGACAACGAATATAGCATCATTGCCATGCTTGGACTTTGGAAATCCCATCACGAAGTCCATCTCATTGTGGTCAAACTTCCATTCTGGAATGTCAAGAGGTTGGAGGAGACCAGCTGGTCGTTGGTGTTCTGCCTTCACTCTTCTGCAGACATCACATTCATTCACCAACTGAGCAATCTCGCGCTTCATTCGAGTCCACCAATAAGCTTGCTTGAGGTCCTGGTACATCTTCGTACTCCCGGGGTGGATAGAGAGGAGTGAATTGTGAGCCTCGTTCATAATGACTTTACAAAGGTCGCCTTTAGGCACAACAATGCGATCCTCGAAGAAGAGAGTATCCTTGTCACCAAGGCGATAGCACTTGTACTTGGGTTGACTCTTGGCAATCCCAATCTTCACCTTCTTCACAATAGTTTCAAGAAGTTGAGCCTTGCGAATCTGATCTTCCAAAGTAGGAGAGACTTGAAGGTTGGCAAGGAAACATTGAGGAACAACTTGCAGGTTGAGTTTGTGGAAAGCTTCACAAATCTCGGGTTGGTAAGGCTTGAGAATCAGACTGTAGCAGTAAGCCTTTCTGCTCAATGCGTCAGCAATTACATTGGCCTTTCCTGGAGTATATTCGATGCTCGGATTATACTCTTGAATCATTTCGATCCAACAAGTCTGCCTGAGGTTGAGATTAGGCTGAGTGAAGATGTACTTGAGACTCTTGTGGTTAGTGAAGATGTCCACTTTTCTTCCCAATAAGAGATGTCTCCAAGTCAAAAGAGCATGCACAAATGCCGCCAACTCGAGGTCATGAGTGGGGTAGTTCTTCTCGTTGGGCTTCAACTGGCGAGAGGTATAAGCCACAACTTTCTTCTCTTGCATCAACACTGCACCAAGGCCTTGAAGAGAGGCATCACAGAAGACCTCGAACGGTTTGGATTCATCAGGACGAGTCAGAACTGGAGCATTGACTAATTTCTCTTTCAGGGTGTTGAAAGCGATGTCACATTTCGGAGACCAAACGTACTTCACGTGCTTCTGGAGAAGGTTTGAAAGAGTCTTTGCGATCTTTGAAAAGTTCTCAACGAACCTTCGACAGTAGCTTGCGAGACCAAGGAAGCTGCGGAGTTGCTTCACGTTCTGAGGTGGTTCCCAATTCACAATTGCAGACACCTTCTCAGGATTCACCGCTACGCCCTTGTCAGAGATGATATGTCCAACATAAAGAACCTCATCGAGCCAAAACTCGCACTTTGAGAACTTGGCGTAGAACTGATGTTCTCTAAGCTTATCGAGCACCAAACGTAAGTTCTTGGCATGATCTTCCTTGTTCTTCGAAAAGACCAGAATGTCATCGAGGTAGACCAAGACGAAGTCATTTGTGTAGGCGTTGAAGATGAAGTTCATCATGCGAGAGAAAGTCGGAGGAGCGTTGATGAGGACAAAAGACATGACAAGGATCCATTCATGATGCTTGACAAAAGATGAACACTGAGCTGCGGCTAATTCATCCATTAACAGGTTCAAACAAGCATGGAAAAAATGCAAATGATAATAGGTTTCAGACTTGGTGAAATTAACACAAGTCTGGAATTTAACATCAGGAAGCACACTTTAGAGCATGAAAAC
The DNA here is from genome assembly GCF_018294505.1 of Triticum aestivum. Taxonomy (NCBI): domain Eukaryota; kingdom Viridiplantae; phylum Streptophyta; class Magnoliopsida; order Poales; family Poaceae; genus Triticum; species Triticum aestivum. The sequence goes on along the minus strand of NC_057809.1, from coordinate 529,758,607 downwards.
TACAAGCTACAGGAAATTAAAATGGCAAAGCAAGGCAGGGCATGAAGATACTCAAAGCACTTAACAAACGTCCCTTAGTGACCTTGAGCCAAAAGGGATCAGAAAATAGAATTGCAAGCATGTGAACACGGCAAAAACATAAACAGATCTCAGACTTAGTGAAAAAACTGGAGCATGCAAATCAGTTAACGAGTAGGTATGTTTATGAGCTCGATGCACTCACTATAGAGTATGGCATGACAAACTAAGTATATAACCATCAATAATACATGGCATAGAAACTAGACATGGCAAGAACAACAACATAGCATGCACAGATCAATAGCAACATCCTCGACAAAATCGCTAACAAGTCAACAATCTGCCAGGATTCATGAAATAGCAAAAGTAGAGCTCGATTGACTCAAGCTAGGGTACTCCATAATTGCAAACAAAGACATGGATGGATAGAGCACCAAAATTTTAACAAATCATCCTTACTGATCATCCTCAAAAGAGGCACGGATAACTAGGAAACAACATGAACATATGGCATAATGACCAAATCAGGACAAGGACTTAGAGAAATTCTAAGTCCCTGAAATTAGCATTACCGATTGCACTACTTTGCAAGCTTGTGCTAGTCACCACACATATCAAAAAAATACATGGTAAGCACCTCTGTAAAGATGGCATGGCATATAACAAAACTCATGTAGATCTCAGGAGCATATCATACACACATTAATCATGGCAAAAATGACAAATATCTATTTGATGAAACAGATCTGCCAAGTTTATCACATAGCCCTCTCCCAACAGCATTTCGGGCATCAAGATTATCTCAAATTAAAATGATGCAATGATATGAAATTATGTACTCATTGAGACGAACATTTTGATATGCTACATGCGCAAATTGGAGCTACGGATGCAGAGTTACGACATGATGAAGATTGTAGAAATTCTAGGGTTAGTAGGAAAAAGTCAACCGTGGAGATGTCCTAGATCTAGATCTGGCGCGGGTTACGATGTTCGCCAGAATTGGAGCTCGGGTTGCTGGACTTGAGGACGAACTCGCCGGAGATGGGGACGGCGAGATCCGGTGACGAGGGGCGACGAGTGGCCGTGGAGGAGGAGGTGGGCGCGCGGCGGGGTCGGCGGTCGCCGGCTGGCCGGCGCGGCAGCGCGGCAAGACGGCGGCCGACGCGGGCGAGGCGGCGCAGGCGGCGGAGCAGTCGGGCGCGGCGGCGAGGAGGCGACCCGCGGGAGGCGGCGACTCGGGCAGGGGTGGCCCGCCTGGGCCCGGGCGGGCCGACGCGGGCGAGGTGGCGAAGTGGTCTCCCCTGGACAGGTGGCAGCTCTAGGTTGGTCGGCGGAGGCGGCGGACGTGTCCGGTTGTGGTCGAACGTGTCCGATGGCGCGCGAGGTGATTTTCTATGGTTTGGAAGGAGGGGATCTGGAATTTTCGAGGAGGGGTCTATATATAGAGGTAGAGGGAGCTAGGAATCTCCAAATGAGGTGCGATTTTCGGCCACGCGATCGTGATCGAATGCTCTAGACGATAGAAGGGGTTTAGGTGGGTTGTCGGCCAAGTTGGAAGGGTATTGGGCTGGAACACAAACAGGCCTTCTATGTCCCTCCGTTAACCGTTGGAGTATCAAACGAAGTCCAAATGGCACGAAACTTGACAGGTGGTCTACCAGTAGTAAACCAAGGCCGCTTGGCAAATCTCGGTCCAATCCGGAAATGTTTAACCCCCACACACGAAAAGAGGTAGAGAGGGGCACCGGAGGAGATAGGAGCGCCGAAATGCAAAACGGACAACGGGGAAAATGCTCGGATGCATGAGACGAACACGTATGCAAATGCAATGCACATGATGACATGATATGAGATGCATGACAAAGGTAACAACACACGAAGACAAAAACCCAAACCCAAGGAAATAAAATAACTTAGTGCCGGAAACGGCAAGAGTTGGGATACATATAAGGTAAATTACATCCGGGGTGTTACAATCAGCCTCTATCTCGAACCGGACATAGTTCGGCTATGAGTACCCCGCCAAGGACAGCTTTCTTAATGAATTTAGCACATCGCCCAAGGGCGAGTGTCGGAAGACGTCTGCGGCGCTGAACTCGAAGATCAATGACCGATCTAGCTCGGTGCCTGCAGGCGTACGCGGTTCGGAATTTATAGCCGGAAACGAGTCCAAAACTCCATCGACGTAGATATTCCCAGGTGTTGAGTCTGTGTGTGGCTCCAACACGGCGAACTCTGTGGCTTCAGATGGTGCAATCTGCTCTGGATCTAAGGCCGTAGAAGTTACAGGAACCATCTCCAAGATGTGGTCCGATGACAGATTTAAGTCATGTTCATCGGAGCGAGGGGGAGCAACCGCCACGGTCTCAAATCCATTGAAGATCAAGTCTCCACGGATATCTACAACGTAGTTCAAGCTTCCAAATCTGACCTGGTGGCCAGGGGCGTAACTATCGATCTGCTCCAGATGGCCAAGCGATTTGGCCCACAGTATGAAGCCGCCAAATACAAAAATCTATCCGGGGAGGAAGGTTTCTCCTTGGAGAGCGTCGCTACAGACGACCGAGGAAGCCATCGAACCTTTTGTTGACGGCGCAGTGGATCTCTCAATGAAAGCACCAATGTCGGTGTCAAAACCGGCGGATCTCAGGTAGGGGGTCCCGACCTGTGCGTCTAGGATCGATGGTTGCAGGAGACAAGGGACACAATGTTTACCCAGTTTCGGGCCCTCTCTATGGAGGTAATAGCCTACGTCCTGCTTGATTGATCTGGATGAATATGAGTATTACAAGAGTTGATCTACCACGAGATCGTAGTGGCTAAACCCTAGAAGCCTAGTGAGGGAGTCCTAGATTTGGGGTGTTCGGATAGCCGGACTATACCTTCAGCCGGACTCCTGGACTATGAAGATATAAGATTGAAGACTTCATCCCGTGTTCGGATGGGACTTTCCTTGGCGTGGAAGGCAAGCTTGGCGATGCGATATTCAAGATCTCCTACCATTGTAACCAACTCTGTGTAACCCTAACCCTATCCGGTGTCTATATAAACCGGAGGGTTGTAGCCCGTAGAGAATCAACTCCATACACAATCATACCATAGGCTAGCTTCTAGGGTTTAGCCTCCTTGATCTCGTGGTAGATGTACTATTGTACTACCCATATCATCAATATTAATAAAGAAGGAGTAGGGTATTACCTCCATCGAGATGGCCCGAACCTGGGTAAAACAAAGTGTCCCCTGTCTCCTGTTACCATCCGGCCTAGACGCACAGTTCGGGACCCCCTACCCGAGATCCGCCGGTTTTGACACCGACATTGGTGCTTTCATTGAGAGTTTCTCTGTGTCGTCGCATTTAGGCCCGATGGCTCCTTCGATCTTGAACAACGATGCGGTCCAGGGTGAGACTTTCCTCCCCGGACAGATCTTCGTCTTCGGCGGCTTCGCATTGCAGGCCAATTCGCTTGGCCACCTTGAGCAGATCGGAAGCTACGCCCCTGGCCATCAGGTCAGGTTTGGAAGCCTAAACTACACGGCTGACATCCGCGGAGACTTGATCTTCTCGACGGATTCGAGCCACAGCCAAGCGTGCCGCACTGTCTCGATGGGCATGATATAGCTCTGCCACCAAACACCGCCTGGGAGGACGCACACGCATCGGTTTCTATCATTGATTCGGAACCTACTGCGCCGATCGAGGATTAGTGGTTGGACACTGCCTCAGGGGCTGCGATCTCAGAGGCGATCGAGCCGAACTCCAGCCCCGCACTCCGCATGGCCCGTGACTCCGAGGATTCGGATTCCTCTCCGAACTCCGAGCCCCCCGCGCCCCTGCCAATCGAATCCAATTGGGCGCCGGTAATGGAGTTCACCGCAGCGGACATCTTTCAGCATTCGCCTTTTGGCGACATCCTGAATTCTCTTAAGTCTCTCTCGTTGTCAAGAGAGCCCTGGCCGGACTAGTCAGCAAGGATGGGATGCGGACGATGAAGAAATCCAAAACCCACCCACCACCCACTTTATAGCCACTGTCGACGATCTAACCGACATGCCTGACTTCGGCTCCGAAGACATCGACAGCATGGATGACGATGGAGAAGATACCGACGAACCAACGCCCATAGGGCATTGGAGAGCCACCTCACCTCATCTCACGAAGAATCTCCATGAGAGGATCATTGCAACTGCACGCAGCCTAAAAAGCATAAGCGGAAGCTAAAAACAACGGAAGATGCACTCCGGATCAGATGGAGCAAGGTAATCAATGCCACAGATAAGTATGGCGACAGTCGCCGCACTAAAAGCTATCCGAAAAGAAAGCTACTGCCTGAATTCGACGAAGAGGCCTCAGAGCCCTCGCATTCAAAAAATGAAAAAGCCACACGGTCGGATAGACGACCCCATAAAGCAACACGCGGCGCCGCACCTAAATCGGCATGCGACCCTCCTAAGGATTCGCATCATGGCCCAGTCAGGTCCATTTATGGGCCAAGAAAGCAAGCTCTTGTAAGCAATGCTATGAAGCCATCATCAGAATCTGGCATACCCAAATACATGGTTGCTGCACCCCCCCTATGTTTCACCAATGAGGTCTTGGATAATGAATTCCTCGAGGTATTCAAACCTGTAAACATAGAGGCATACGATGGACCAACAGACCCTGGAGTCTGGATCGAGGATTATATCCTCCACATACACATGGCTAGAGGAGATGATCTCCACGCCATAAAATATCTACCCCTTAAGCTTAAAGGGCCAGCCCGGCATTGGCTCAAAAGCCTTCCCGAAAACTCAATTGGAAGCTGGGAAGAGCTCGAGGATGCTTTCCGAGCAAACTTTCAAGGGACTTATGTCTGCCCTCCGGATGCAGACGATCTTAGTCACATAACTCAACAACCCAGAGAATCAGCTCGGCAGTTCTGGAATAGATTCCTCACTAAAAAGAATTAGATAGTCGACTGTCCGGACGCCGAAGCCTTAGCAGCTTTCAGACATAACGTCCGAGATGAACGGCTCGCCAGACACCTTGGCCAAGAAGAGCCAAGAACAATGGCCGCACTAACAAGCCTCATGACCCGCTTTTGTGCAGGGGAGGACAGCTGGTTGGCAAGGTGCAGCCCTAGCGACCCAAGTACATCCGAAACCATGGATGGAAATGGAAGACCGCGACGCAACAAGGACCGTCGCCGGACTAAGGACAAAAGTCCGAAGAGCACGGCAGTCAATGCCGGATTCAAAGGCTCACGACAAAATCAGGAAAAATCGCCCCCCAGGATAATAGGGACGATCCATCCAACCTAAATAAAATCCTGGATAGGATATGTCAGATACACAGTACTCCTGGGAAGCCTGCTAACCATACCCACAAAGACTGTTGGGTCTTCAAACAATCCGGCAGACTCAATGCCGAACACAAGGGGCTCGACATACCAAGCGAAGACGAGGACGAACCCCAACAGCAGAGCACCAGGAAACAAAAGAACTTCCCACAAGAAGTAAAAACTGTGAACTCACTTCACATAAACAAAACGTGCGGTACCCGTAAAGGTACGCACCACACAGGATCCTGCCACTGGTTGTCAAAACCGATCACCTTCGATCAGCTAGATTATTCTAGGAATATCAAGAATGTAGGATGGACTGCCTTGATACTCGATCCAATAATTGGCGGACTCAAGTTTTCAAATGTCCTTATGGACGGCGGCAGCGGACTAAACCTGATATATCAGGATACAATACAGCACATGGGGATAAACCCAGCAAGAATCCGCCACAACAAAACCTCCTTTCAAGGGGTAATACCTGGTCCGGACACCCATTGTACGGGTTTTCTTTGGCTCACAGTCACATTCGGCTCTGCCGATAACCTCCGCCGCGAAAAGCTGACCTTCCATGTCGTCCCATTCTCAAGTCGCTATCAAGCACTACTGGGACGTGAAGCTTTCGCTCGATTTAACGCAATACCACATTATGCATCTCTTCTGCTTAAGATGCCCGGTCCACAAAGCATCATCTCTTTGATGGGGAAGCACTAAAGTGCGCCTCCCCAAGCGGAGGACAGTGCGTCCGCTTTAACAGCCTGACAGCAAAATGGCCTCACCGGCCAAAAAACTTCAAAATAGGTCATTTAAAGACCACGAACACGGATGGACGAGTTCGGTGCAAAATCATCATTGATGCAGGCCTAGAAGCCATATACCCCCGCACAAGGGGCTCCACGCATATACAATAAGAGACAATAAAGCTCAAACTTCCACACCTTACTTTATACTTTGCTTCTTTTAAAATTTCTTTCCTTTTTTTTGCACGACCCATTTTCAATTCAGTTCCTCTCTTTTACAGATGAACGCCGTGCGGTGCCCGTCAAGGATGCGGCACAACGGAGACACAGGCGCAGACGTGCAGTCGGGACCCGTCCTAAAGGATTCTTTTTAGATTAAGACCCTGCGTAAACCTTTTTTACTGTCTCTTGTTGCTACACATCCCCTGGTTTTTCTTTCTAATATAACCAAGGAGGAGGCTGGCGTCTTGGCATGTCGCCACGTCAGAATTTTTGCACGTACCTGGACACTAGGGGCTTTTTCAATAAAGAATGTTGTTTGGCCCGCACTCATAAAGACCGAACACCTTAGGGAGTGTTCGGTGTCGCGAGTTTTGGCATTATATGCATCAGCTCCGAATCATGTCTTTGGTCAAATGTTGGGTTGCCTGGCTCCTGAGTTCAGCTACCTTACGTTCCGGTCTATCGGCTAAGGTAGCACCAGGAGAACTACTGCGATTGTGCCCCCGGTTCGGCCAGGGCGAGCACCTCAATAGAGAAAGCCGAAAACTGACTATCATGATGTAGCGTGAGACTGGTCAGCCACTCAATGACCAATCGGAATCTATCGGATTCCTCTGCTTTAACGAAGCACCGCTTCCCGGTCAGGCACATACGCGCCCCGAATTCGGACGAGCGCAGTTGCCACCAAGGAGCTACCTAAAGAGTCTCATTTTCAAACTCCTATGGCTAAGTGAAAGTGTTAAAGCATTATAGTCCGGTTGCCCGGCCCGCTGCACTATCACCTCCTTGGTAGGACCAAGACGTTGGGTTAAGTGTGAAAATGCGTCTTCTGCGAGCACCCCTGCACTATGTGCGTGGGGGCTGAAGTCAACGACTGCCATCTTTCAGATTCTATACATATATATATATATCTTAAAACGGCCGCATAGAAGGTGTTTACAATACTTGGAGGCACAAGTATAAAATAGGCCACTACAGTTTATCAAAATATTACTTTATAATTACATATGCTATCATAACATAGCATCTTTCGGGCACTGCGTCTCTATTTCACGAGCGCCTTCAAGAACTTCCTGAAAATAGTGCTCGGAGGGTACTCGGCTTTGGTCCGAATCTCGGGACGCAACAACGGTGGTCTCCATCTTTGCCCAGTATGTCTTAACACGGGCTAGAGCCATCCTAGCGCCCTCTATGCATGCTAACCTCTTAATTGCATTTATACGCGGCACCGCGTCAAGCAATTGCTGCACCAAGCTGAAATAACTCTTCGGCTCCGAGCTCCTCGGCCACAGATGATCCATGACGTACTTCATGGGAAGTCCGGACAACCTATTCAGTTCGGCCCATTGAGCCAAACGATCATCCACTGCCAGTGGACGTTCTGGATTATGAAACTGCGACCAGAAAAGCTTTTCCACTTCGCAATCTTTCTGATCTCGAAAGTGTTCGGTCGCATAAGCGGCACTTGTTGCCAAATCCAGATAGGTGTCCTTCACACTCCACATCTGGTCCAACGGAGCAAACTTCAGATCACAAAACATCCTCCGCAGCATAAAGGGCTTTCCAGCCGCAATCTGTTCGGCCTGACGCAGCTCCTCTTTCGTAGCTCTCATCGCAGAGCGAGCGTCCTTGGCATCGGCAACGACCTTCTCTAAATCCGTTTGTCTCGCCCGGTCTTCTTTCTCAAGAAGTTCGCAACGGTCTGCAGTGCTCTTGAACTTCTCGACCATCTCGGCCATTTCCTCTTTGCTATGGCAGTGAGCAGCCTGTTCGGCTCTTAGCTCTTCAAGGGCCTTCTTGGCAGCTGCATCGCTTTTTCTGGCTTGCTCCTTAGCTCGGGCAAGTTCTGCCCTAAGATTCTCCACGGCGGCCGTACCATCTGCGTCAAGAACACACATTGTAAGACACTGGCATGAAGCTCCTCCTACCTGATGCCGCCCGAAGAATTACATACCTTGAGCCTCATCAAGCCGCTTGTTGACAAGCGCGATGTCGGCATCTGCCACGTCCAGTTGCCGCTTTAGTTCGGCCAAATCATTAGTCCGGCTCGATTCCGGACACCTCGCCACCTACATTCAAAGGCGACATCTTAGACCTGGGATTATGATCCTCTATGTGCCGTCATTTCTTAACAACACGCAGTCTCAGGGTCTACTATCTACACAGGGTGCATCTTATTTATGCGCAACTGACAAAAGTGTACATTATCTAACGTACCTCAAAACCCGTCAGTAAACTTTTGACGGCCTCATGCAATCCGCTTTCTGCGGATGAAATCCTTTCAATCACCGTGCCCATCAAGGCACGGTGCTCTTCTGAGATAGAAGCTCGCCCCAGCAGAATCTTTAGTTCTTCCGGCCAAGCACCAGACGGTGCCTGACTTGTCCTATGGTCTCTTCCGAAGACCGGACGCGGAGGACTTCGGGGGGCTGCACTGCCACCTCCCATCCCTACCGGATTCGGAGAAACCCTCCGCAACGACACCTCAGGGTCGCCTGCCTCACTGGGTGGCACGGCAGGGGGAGGTGTTCCACTCTCCATCATCTCCGGAAGAAGATCCCCCGAAGACGAGCTCTGCTGCGAAGGGCTGAGGTCTGAGCTACAAGGTAAAATTTCGGTTAAATCTTCTCAGATGCAAAATCAAGGATTTCTCTCATCCCTCAAAAGGAAAATCTTTTCTCCACTTACGGCTCGCTTGAGGGCTGATCCCCTTGAGGGCGTAGTCCGGCCAAGGAACTCCCTGGCATCGGACCCTCTGACGAGGATTTTCTCCCCCATTTTGAGGCCATGGTTTCTGGGTCGTCAGAGGCGGCTCTATTCTTCCCTTTAGGAGAGGAATTGTCGGTTCCTCCCTTCGGAGCAGCCTCCTTCGAGGAGGCCGTAGCTACCTTGTCCTCCCCCTCCAAAGGCATTATCTCCAGCATCCTGACTAGCACAGGATCCGGCCTGGTTTCAGGAAGGGGAGCCAGACACCTGATCAGCTTCGCCTTCGCTGTGCACTCCTGTTTAAAAAGACGGCTCTTTTAGGGGCAAATTTATGACGATTATATGGATAGAAGGTCCGGGAACAAGGTTGCTTACTTGAGTATTCGGGCGATTGCAGCTTAGGCCTGCGTCCTCGGTTGAATACGGACACATCTCTTGTGATCCGAAGAACGGTTTATACATCTCCGTGGGCGTGGCGCGCATAAAATTCTGAAGAACTCGCGGTCCCTCCGGATTAAACTCCCACAGACGAAGGGGACGACGTTTGCCAGGCAATGTTCGGCGAATCAACATGACCTGCATCACCTTGACCAAACTGAGGTCTCCTTCCAAGAGATTCTTAATTCGGCCCTATAACAGGGGCACGTCTTTGGGAAAACCCCAATCTAATCCTTTGTTGGCCCATGACGCTAGCCGTGATGGGGGACCCGAGCGAAAGGCAGGAGGCGCCGCCCACTTGGAGCTCCTGGGAGTGGTAATATAGAACCATTCTCGTTGCCACAAGCCAAGCTCTTCTTGAAAGGAGCCCTCGGGCCATGGAGCATTAGCATTCTTACTGATGACAGCACCTCCGCACTCTGCGTGCCGTCCCTCGATCATCTTCGGCTCCACTCCAAAAGTCTTGAGCCATAAACCGAAGTGAGGAGTAACGCGGAGGAACGCTTCGCACACAACGATGAATGAGGAAATATGGAGGATGGACTCCGGAGCTAAGTCATGAAATTCCAGCCCGTAATAGAACAGTATCCCCCTCACAAAGGGATCCATCGGGAAGCCTAACCCCCGAAGGAAGTGAGACATGAACACTACGCTCTCACCGGGCTGGGGATTGGGAATAGCTTGCCCTTGAGCAGGCAACCTATGCGGAATTTCGGCGGTCAGGAACTTAGCCCCTCTCAACTTTAGCACATCCTCCTCCGTGACGGAGGAGGGCATCCATCGGCCTTGAAGGTAGGAACCGGACATTGTCGAAGGTCCGAAGCGCCTGGAATATGAAGCCTAGGGTGTTGGAACTCGAGGCGACGGGCGAACTTGTTTGAGATTAGAAAAAGGAGTAAGGCCTTGGTCTCTTTATAAGAGGTTGAATACCAGGAGCCCTCCCCATAACCGTTCGGGACTCGCCTTTAATCGAGAAAACATGCTAACGGGCACGATTGGGTTACCCACGTCCGTATTGATGAGGATCCCGTAAAGGGGGAGCACACGATCTCTGCTTTGACAAGACGTGCCAAGGAAACCGCCTCACAAAACATGCTGAGGCGGGTAAGTAAAAACGATTCGAGCAAAGGACCTGGCTGCAGTGTGATGGCGCACTGCAGAATACGTCAGCAGATTTGATTTGTGTCAATATTATTCTCTCTATGGCAATATGTGGAAATTTATTTTGCAGAGCCGGACACTACTCTTGGTGATTACAATCTTCTATGAAGGACTTGGAGGAGGAACCCGCCTTGCAATGCCGAAGACAATTTGCGCGCCAGACTCGTCGTCATTGAAGCCTGGTTCAGGGGCTACTGAGGGAGTCCTGGATTAGGGGGTGTTTGGATTGCCGGACTATACCTTCAGCCAGACTCCTGGACTATGAAGATATAAGATTAAAGACTTCGTCCCGTGTCCAGATGGGACTTTCCTTGGCGTGGAAGGCAAGCTTGGCGATGCGATATTCAAGATCTCCTACCATTGTAACCGACTCTGTGTAAACCTAACCCTATCCGGTGTCTATATAAACCGGAGGGTTGTAGTCTGTAGAGAATCAACTCCATACACAATCATACCATAGGCTAGCTTCTAGGGTTTAGCCTCCTTTATCTCGTTGTAGATCTACTCTTGTACTACCCATATCATCAATATTAATCAAGCAGGAGTAGCGTATTACCTCCATAGAGAGGGCCCAAACCTGGGTAAAACAAAGTGTCCCCTGTCTCCTGTTACCATCCGGCCTAGACGCACAGTTTGGGACCCCCTACCCGAGATCCGCCGGTTTTGACACCGACACCTAGCCTATATGACTATGGTAATGAGTGTATCCTTTCTGGACTACAGCCTCTGGTTTATATAGACACCGGGGAGATCTAGGGTTACATAGAGTCGGTTACATAAGATGGAATCTTCATAGTCAGTCGCCAAGCTTGCCTTCCATGCCAAGGAGAGTCCAATCCGGACATGGGTACAGTCTTCGGCCTTCATATCTTCACAACCCATCAGTCCGGCCCATGGATAACAGGTCGGACGCCCGAGGACCTCTTAGTCCAGAACTCCCTCAGCCTTTTTGTGCAATCCAGGCTTAGTTGATGCAACTGTGCCATACTCTTTCTTCAGAACCTTTTTCTTGGAGCTAACTTCTTCCTCAACAGCCACATAATCCTCATCCTCAGAATCTCAGAGCTTCTTCTTACTTGTTCTGGTGGCTGCCTTGGGCAAGTTGCTTGTGTTGGAAATATGCCCTAGAGGCAAAAATAAAAGGATTATTATTATATTTCCTTGTTCATGATAATTGTCTTTTATTCATGCTATAATTATGTTATCCAGAAATCGTAATACATGTGTGAATACATAGACACCAACATGTCCCTAGTAAGCCTCTAGTTGACTAGCTCGTTGATCAACAGATAGTCATGGTTTCCTGACTATGGACATTAGATGTCATTGATAACGAGATCACATCATTAGGAGAATGATGTGATGGACAAGACCTAATCCTAAACATAGCACAAGATCGTATAGTTCGTTTGCTAGAGTTTTTCCAATGTCAAGTATCTTTTCCTTAGACCATGAGATCGTGTAACTCCTGGATACCGTAGGAGTGCTTTCGGTGTATCAAACGTCACAACGTAACTGGGTGACTATAAAGGTATACTACGGGTATCTCCGAAAGTGTCTGTTGGGTTGACACGGATCAAGACTGGGATTTGTCACTCCATATGACGGAGAGGTATCTCTGGGCCCACTTGGTAATGCATCATCATAATGAGCTCAAAATGACCAAGTGTCTGGTCACGGGATCATGCATTACGGTATGAGTAAAGTGACTTGCCGGTAACGAGATTGAACGAGGTATTGGGATACCGACGATCGAATCTCGGGCAAGTAACGTACCGATTGACAAAGGGAATTGTATACGGGGTTGCTTGAATCCTCGACATCGTGGTTCATCCGATGAGATCATCGAGGAGCATGTGGGAGCCACACATGGGTATCCAGATCCTGCTGTTGGTTATTGATTGGAGAGTCGTCTCGGTCATGTCTACATGTCTCCCGAACCCGTAGGGTCTACACACTTAAGGTTCGGTGACGCTAGGATTGTAGAGATATGAGTATGCAGTAACCCAAAAGTTGTTAGGAGTCCCGGATGAGATCCCGGATGTCACGAGGAGTTCCGGAATAGTCCGGAGGTGAAGAATTATATATAGGAAGTGCAGTTTCGGCCATCGGGAGAGTTTCGGGGGTCAACGGTATTGTACCGGTGAAAGCACAAGTGCTCCCTAGGTGGTTTTGGTAATTAATGACAACATATCTCTTGTTGGACTAACGTTTCTATCTAGTATGTTTCAGATAAGTTCAACAATGGAGTGGCATGGACTAAAGGTTGTGGGAAGTTCTCCAAGATGCTAAGGACAAAGGATTGGCTAAAGCTTAAAGCTCAAGACTCTTCATTTTACATTTTAGTGATCCAAGATCACATTAAGTCCATAGGAAAAGCCAATACTATCAAGAAGGGATGAGGTGTTGCTTAATGAGCCTCTTGCTCAAGTGCTTAATGATATGCTCCAAAATCCTCAGCTACTTTCCCACTTCCACATATGATCTAAACCCAAAGCCAAACTCGGACCTACCGATTATTTCTATCCGGCGCCACCGAGTTTCACTTGTCATAGCCACTGCCAGAAAGCCTAATTAGTTCGGTCGCACCGATGGGATCTCGGTCTCACCGAGATGGGCTTGCAAACTCTCTGTTACCTATTGCAATACCCTCGGTCCCACCGAGATATGCAATCGGCCCCACCGAGTTTGCTTGGCCAGTTCTCTGTTTCGCTTATTACCAAAATCGGTCCCACCGATTTGAGTAATTGGTCAAACCGAGTTGTCGATTTACCCTAACCCTAGCACATCGGTCCCACCGAGTTGATCCAGTCGGTCCCACCGAAAATCTTTAACGGTCACTAGGTTTACTATTTCGGTCTGACCGAGTTTTTTGATTAGGTCCCACCGAGATTGGTAAATTGTGTGTAACGGTTGGATTTTGTGTGGAGGCTATATATACCCCTCCACCTCCTCTTCACTCGTGGAGAGAGCCATCAGACTAAGCCTACATTTCCAGCATCCTGTTTCTGAGAGAGAACTACCTACTCATGTGTTGAGGCCAAGATATTCCATTCCTACCATATGAATCTTGATCTCTAGCCTTCCCCAAGTTGCTTTCCACTCAAATCTTCTTTCCACCAAATCCAAATCCTGTGAGAGAAATTTGAGTGTTGGGGAGACTATCATTTGAAGCACAAGAGCAAGGAGTTCATCATCAACACACCATTTGTTACTTCTTGGAGAGTGGTGTCTCCTAGATCGGCTAGGTGTCACTTGGGAGCCTCCGACAAGATTGTGGAGTTGAACCAAGGAGTTTGTAAGGGCAAGGAGATCGCCTACTTCGTGAAGATCTACCGCTAGTGAGGCAAGTCCTTCGTGGGCGATGGCCATGGTGGGATAGACAAGGTTGCTTCTTCGTGGACCCTTCGTGGGTGGAGCCCTCCGTGGACTCGCGCAACCGTTACCCTTCGTGGGTTGAAGTCTCCATCAACGTGGATGTAGGATAGCACCACCTATCCGAACCACGGGAAAAACATCCGTGTCTCCAATTGCGTTTGAATTCTCCAAACCCTTCCCTTTACATTCTTGCAAGTTGCATGCTTTACTTTCTGCTGCCTATATACTCTTTGCATGCTTGCTTGATATGTATTGTGAATGTTGAAATTATGCCTAAACTCCACTTAAACCAAAAAGGCTAAAAAATTGCAACTTTAGCATTAAGTGTCTAATCACCCCCCCTCTAGACACATCTACTTCAAGGTCCTACAAGTGGTATCAGAGCTTTGGTCTCCATTGCCTTGGTTTAATCACCATTGGAGGAAGATGGATGTGTCTACTTTAGGGAGTCTTAGACATAGAGTGCCTATTCTTGATGAAGAATATTTTCATGAGTGGAAAAATGAGATGCTTGTAATCTTCAATCAATATCATTTGAACAAGTATATTGCTAGCCCTTGTGCACCTCATATTGATCCTTTGCATCCTACCCTAGATGAAGATATTGACATGATTCGCAATCTTAGAACTATTGAGCTCATCATTAGAGGATTGCCCAAAAATTTGATTGCTAGTTTGCCTACTCTTAATTGTGCCTGTACTATATGGAAATTTCTTGAGGAACGATTTCCCGATTATTCCTTAAAAAACTTGGATGAAATTCTCCATAAATCTATTGCCTTAAGTAAGATGAACTCTAGTGATCCTAGTTTTGGTGATTGTCTATTTGATCTTACTAATCTCAAGCGTGCTAAAGGAGATGTTGGAATCATTATATCCGAAGCTATAAGAATTCATAAAGGTGACCACTTTGATGATCATTTGTCTAATGAATTACCCTCTCTAGGAAATGATGAGTCACAAGATCATGGTGAACATGGATAATATGATGATGATGATAGCGACTTCGATCTTGATGATGCAATGAGACATTTTGGTCTTATGGCAAATCTTCGGGGATATGTGTCAGGAGGAAAGGAATGGGTTCTTGATAGTGGATGTACTGATCATATGACCGGAGATGAAGAGATGTTCGTGAGCTTGCTGAAAATGACGGCCCTCGAAAATATGTCACCTTTGGTGATAATTCAAAGGGTAAAGTGGTTGGCCTTGGTAAGGTGGCCATCTCACATGATAGTTCCATTCAAAATGTCATGCTCGTTGAATCTCTCGGCTACAACTTACTTTCAGTATCTAGACTTGCTGATTTCGGTTTGAATGTCCTATTTACTGAGGTAGATTGCCAAGTATTTCGTCGAGACAATCATAAAATGGTCTTTACCGGTATGCGTAGAGGTGATCTTTACATTGTTGATTTCTCTAAAAAGGCACAACCTAAAACTTGCTTTATTGCTAAATCCTCAAAAGGTTGGTTGTGGCATAGACGACTAGGTCACGTTGGCATGAGAAACCTTGACAAGCTTATTAAAGGAAATCATATCCTTTGAGTTAACAATGTCATATTTGATAAGGATAGACTTTGCAGTGCTTGTCAAGCAGGTAAACAGGTTGGAGGAAGGCATCCCGTGAAGAACATCATGACCACAAGGAGGCCACTCGAGCTACTTCATATGGATCTTTTTGGTCCCAACGCCTACAAGAGTCTCGGTGGAAATTCTTTTGGTCTAGTTATAGTTGATGATTTTTCTAGATTTACATGGGTGTTCTTTCTTAATGACAAGTCGCAGGTCCAGAAGATCTTCAAAAACTTCGCTAGGAAGGCCCAAAATAAGTTTGACGTGAAGATCAAGAAGGTTCGGAGTGACAACGGAACGGAGTTCAAGAACGCAAATGTGGACACCTTTCTTGACGAAGAAGGGATTTCACACGAGTTCTCGACTACGTACACACCTCAACAAAATGGAGTTGTTGAGAGGAAGAACCGGACGCTCATCGAAATGGCAAGAATGATGCTTGATGAATACAAGACGCCGAAGCACTTTTGGGCAGAAGCAGTTGAGACAGCTTGTCATGCAACAAATTGCTTGTATCTTCACAAGCTACTCGGCAAGATGGCATACGAGCTCCTCACCGGTAACAAACCCCAAGTTGGATACTTTCGAGTATTCGGCTCAAAGTGCTACATTCTTGACAAGCATCGTCGTTCAAAGTTTGCTCCTAAATCTCATGAAGGTTTTCTACTTGGTTATGGCTCAAACTCTCACACTTACCGTGTCTACAACAATTTCACCCGAAAGGTTGAAGAGACAGTAGATGTGAAGTTTGATGAATCTAATGGCTCGCAAGTAGAGCAATTGCCAATCGATGTAGGAGACAAAGACCCTTCAGAAGCAATCCAAGACTTGTCTATTGGCAAAATTCGTCCAACGGAGGTGAAGGAGAGTACCTCGTCCGTCCAAGTGGAAGCTTCTACTTCACAACAAGGTGAACCAAGAATTGATACGGAAGCATCCACAAGTGGGACACACCAAGATGAAGAAGACAAGGAAATGCATCAAGACGAACATCAACAACCTCCTTCTCCACCACGACAAGAGAACGACAACGTCAACAATGAAGAAGGCCAAGAAGAAGAACAAGATGAAGAAAATGTTCAACGAAGACCCAAGCAAAAGCTCTCACGAGTTCGAGCAAGAATTGCCAAAGATCATCCCGTCGAGCAAATCTTCAATGATATACAAACCGGGAGAATCACTCGCTCAAAGACTCGTTTAGCTAACTTTTGTGAAAACTATTCATTCATCTCTAGCATTGAACCTATGAAGGTTGAAGAAGCATTGGAAGATCCGGATTGGATAAACGCTATGCATGAAGAGCTACACAACTTTGAGAGAAACCAAGTTTGGACATTGGTTGAGAAGCCCGACAACAACCACAACATCATTGGTACCAAATGGGTGTTTCGCAACAAGCAAGATGAAGATGGACAAGTGGTTCGCAACAAAGCACGTCTCGTCGCCCAAGGGTACACACAAGTCGAAGGTATGGACTATGGTGAGACATATGCTCCCGTTGCTAGACTTGAGTCCATTCGCATCTTACTTGCCTATGCTAATCACCATAATATCACCTTGTACCAAATGGACATTAAAAGTGCTTTTCTAAATGGTGAAATAGAGGAGGAAGTTTATGTCAAACAACCTCCCGGCTTTATCAATCCTAAGAAACCAAATCATGTTTACAAACTTCACAAAGCTCTTTATGGTCTTAAACAAGCTCCTAGAGCATGGTATAAATGCTTGACCAAGTTCCTTATTGCAAGTGGTTTTGAAATTGGTAAAATTGATTCTACTCTTTTTACTAAAAGGGTTAATGGAGAACTATTTGTATGCCAAATTTATGTTGATGATATCATATTTGGTTCAACTAACCCTCTCTTTAGTGAAAAGTTTGGAAAGCTAATGTCAGAGAAGTTTGAGATGTCTATGATGAGTGAACTCAAATTCTTTCTCGGTTTGCAAATCAAGCAAACTAAGGAAGGTACATTTGTCTCTCAAACGAAGTACACCAAGGACTTATTCAAGAAGTTCAATATGCAAGAATGCAAAGGTATGCCTACACCCATGCCTACTAGTGGACATCTTGATTTGACCAAAGATGGTGAACCGGTTGATCAAAAGGTTTATCGCTCTATGATTGGTTCTTTGTTATACCTATGTGCTTCACGTCCCGACATTATGCTAAGTGTGTGCATGTGTGCACGTTATCAAGCTGCTCCTAAAGAATGTCATCTTAAGGCCGTGAAAAGGATAGTGAGATACTTAATTCATACACCAAACTTTGGCATTTGGTATCCTAAGAGGTCTTCTTTTGATCTTGTTGGCTATTCCGACTCGGATTATGCCGGAGACAAGGTTGATAGAAAGTCCACTTCGGGTACTTGTCAATTTCTTGGTAGATCTCTTGTGTCTTGGTCTTCCAAGAAACAAAACTCGGTATCCTTATCCACCACCGAAGCGGAATACATTGCCGCTGGTTCATGTTGTGCTCAATTACTTTGGATGACCCAAACTCTTAAAGATTATGGGATCTATGTGAAACATGTTCCACTGCTTTGTGACAATGAAAGTGCTATCAAAATTGGTCATAATCCTGTACAACATTCTCGAACTAAGCATATTGAAGTTCGTCATCATTTCATTCGAGACCATGTTGCTAAGGGTGACATTGATCTTAAGCATGTTCGCACCGATAAGCAATTAGCGGATATATTTACTAAACCTCTTGATGAGAAAGTATTTTGCAGGTTGAGAGGTGAATTGAACATTATTGATGCTTCGAACTTGGAGTAGGAACTCCATTGGATACATGCAAGACATGAGCTTATGACTAATCCATGATATATCTCTTATGATGACTATCTTAGGTCTTGGATATATTTGTACCTTGCATGTTGTCTAACTCATGTAGGTGCTTGGTTGAATCTAATTCCATGAGATTGCGACTCACTCACATCTTGAGCAATCTCTACATCACCAAGTCTCTACACAATGGTGGTTGAAGACAAGGAAGCACAAAACCATTCAAACATATCCTATGACAAATTCTATGTTGAGCTTCATGATTGTCATTTTTGGATACACAAGTGCTCTTCCTTGCAAGAACTAACCCATGTAGGTAGATGAACTCTAACTCCAAGTGGTGCTCCCAACTCTTGATGAGCTACATCAACCTTGAGCACCCACACAAGTTCAACTACATGAGCAAGAACCACACCACCACCCAAGGTATGTTATTCCATCTTAGAGAAGCTTTACTCCAAGACATGAGTCAAAGCAACTCAACAAGATGTGAATACATCAAGATGCTTAAACGAAAAATGGTAACCCCATTTTGAGCTTAAACGATGAGTATGACCTATGTCATCGCCCAACTCTAGATGAAGTTCTCTTGTGTTCTTTTCTGTGGTATTGCATTTGTCTCATGCATGTTTATTTTCTTTCTCATTTTCAACTTCATCTAGATCTTTCAGTTTCTTCTCTTCTCTTTTTGTTTTTGTTCTGCATTTTCTGCATTCTATTCCTTGCAAATCGTTCAGGTAATTCATTGCAAATCTTTGTGAGATCCTACATGTCTAGTGAGCTGAGGTGACAAGTGTTTTTCTCTGTGTGAACTTGGTTTCACCGACTTGTAATTTTCAGTCCAACCGAATCTTTTCGGTACCACCGAAACATGCCACTCGGTGCCACCGACTTCGCAACAGGAAAAAAACAGTTTGCCACTTGTTCTATATTTCTTCTAATCCAGCTCTACTCAATGAATCTTGTCCTCTACAAGCATCACAGTTTTATCCATTGCTTTGTGCTGAGTCTCAAGGACCAAACCTATACGACGGATTCCAGAAAGCCCTTCTTGGAAATTGATGTCAAAGGGGGAGAGAGAGATCACATCAAAGCTCAATGGGGAGAGAAAGTCTCAAGGACCAAACCTACAAGAGAGAAAGTATTAAGGGGGAGAGAATACTCAAGGATCCGAGATGCTTGATGTTCAAGAGGAGAGATGTCACATGTCTTTTTGGGGGAAAGACATGTTCATATGTGCTTATTTGCATTAAGTTCTATCCATTTGTATCTTTCAGCTCTGATTTTCTGTTCCCTATCTTCTCCCAATATCCCATGTAAGATTCAGGGGGAGCAAGACACCTAAGGGAAAGAAATCAGTCAAATTCTTTTCATATCTTTACTCTTGGGGACATGTTGAATCCAATGTGGTACCTTGTACTCACTCTCTACATGTCATCCCAGTCTTGGTTTTCTTGTGGCTTCCTTGGTTTGCTCTGGCTAGTGGAGGTACCTGTGTTATCTAACCTTGTTTGTGCAGGTTCATTCCATCCTAAGCCAGCCAAAGACTACAAGGTAAGTGTATGCATCAAAATCATGAGTATGAGGAATTCTTGCTCATGTACATACTGTTTTCAAGAAGGACTCATGAGCATGAAAGGTATTTTCCTTGATAATCTTTTGCTCTGATGCATATGGCCAAGATACATGTAATACATTGCCTACTCTGTCATGGTTATGCTCTCACATGCCTCTATATTTCACATTTACATAAGTGCATACATGTAGGGGGAGCCTATGCTTGTTACATGTCCTTCCAAAGCTTTACTTGTTGTTCTTTATATCTTTATCTAAAGCTTTGATGTATGCTGCCATCAATTACCAAAAGGGGGGAGATTGAAAGCACAAGTGCTCCCTAGGTGGTTTTGGTAATTAATGACAACATATCTCTTGTTGGACTAACGTTTCTATCTAGTATGTTTCAGATAAGTTCAACAATGGAGTGGCATGGACTAAAGGTTGTGGGAAGTTCTCCAAGATGCTAAGGACAAAGGATTGGCTAAATCTTAAAGCTCAAGACTCTTCATTTTACATTTCAGTGATCCAAGATCACATTGAGTCCATAGGAAAAGCCAATACTATCAAGGAGGGATGAGGTGTTGCTTAATGAGCCTCTTGCTCAAGTGCTTAATGATACGCTCCAAAATCCTCAGCTACTTTCCCACTTCCACATATGATCTAAACCCAAAGCCAAACTCGGACCTACCGATTATTTCTATCTGGCGCCACCGAGTTTCACTTGTCATAGCCACTGCCAGAAACCCTAATCAGTTCAGTCGCACCGATGGGATCTTGGTCTCACCAATATGGGCTTGCAAACTCTCTGTTACCTATTGCAATACCCTCGGTCCCACCGAGATATGCAATCGGCTCCACCGAGTTTGCTTGGCCAACTCTCTATTTCGCTTATTACCAAAATCGGTCCCACCGAGTTTGAGTAATCGGTCAAACCGAGTTGTGGATTTACCCTAACCCTAGCACATCGGTCCCACCGAGTTGATCCAGTCGGTCCCACCGAAAATCTCTAACGGTCACTAGGTTTACTATTTCGGTCTGACCGAGTTTGTATATTCGGTCCCACTGAGATTGGTAAATTGTGTGTAATGGTTGGATTTTGTGTGGAGGCTATATATACCCCTCCACCTCCTCTTCACTCGTGGAGAGAGCCATCAGACTAAGCCTACATTTCCAGCATCCTATTTCTGAGAGAGAACTACCTACTCATGTGTTGAGGCCAAGATATTCCATTCCTACCATATGAATCTTGATCTCTAGCCTTCCCCAAGTTGCTTTCCACTCAAATCTTCTTTCCACCAAATCCAAATCCTGTGAGAGAAAGTTGAGTGTTGGGGAGACTATCATTTGAAGCACAAGAGCAAGGAGTTCATCATCAACACACCATTTGTTACTTCTTGGAGAGTGGTGTCTCCTAGATTGGCTAGGTGTCACTTGGGAGCCTCCGACAAGATTGTGGAGTTGAACCAAGGAGTTTGTAAGGGCAAGGAGATCGCCTACTTCGTGAAGATCTACCGCTAGTGAGGCAAGTCCTTCGTGGGTGATGGCCATGGTGGGAAAGAGAAGGTTGCTTCTTCGTGGACCCTTCCTGGATGGAGCCCTCTGTGGTTACCCTTCGTGGGTTGAAGTCTCCATCAACGTGGATGTAGGATAGCACCACCTATCCGAAACACGGGAAAAACATCCGTGTCTCCAATTGCGTTTGAATTCTCCAAACCCTTCCCTTTACATTCTTGCAAGTTGCATGCTTTACTTTCCGCTGCCTATACACTCTTTGCCTGCTTGCTTGATATGTATTGTGAATGTTGAAATTATGCCTAAACTCCACTTAAACCAAAAAGACATAAAAATTGCAACTTTAGCATTAAGTGTCTAATCACCCCCCCCCCTCTAGACACATCTACTTCAAGGTCCTACAACCGGGACCATCGGAAGGGTCCCGGGGGTCCACCGGGTGGGGCCTCCCATCCCGGAGGGCCCCATGGGCTGAAGTGGGGAGGGAACCAGCCCATAGTGGGCTGGTGCGCCCCCCCTTGGCCCCCCATGCTCCTAGGGTTGGGAACCGTAGGGGAGGGGGAGCCTCCACTTGCCTTGGGGGGCACTCCACCCCCTTGGCCACCACCCCCCTAGGAGATCCCATCTCCTAGGGCCGGCGCACCCCCTAGGGGGCCTATATAAAGGGGGGAGGGAGGGCAGCCGTACCCTGAAGCCTTGGCGCCTCCCTCTCCCCTGCTACACCTCTCTCTCTCGCAGAAGCTTGGTGAAGCCCTGCTGCGATCACTGCTGCATCCACCACCACGCCATCGTGCTGCTGGATCTTCATCAACCTCTCCTCCACCCTTGCTGGGTCAAGAAGGAGGAGACATCATCCGCTCCGTACTTCTGTTGAACGCGGAGGTGCCGTCCGTTCGGCACTTGGTCATCGGTGATTTGGATCATGGCGAGTACGACTCCATCATCCCCGTTCTCTTGAACGCTTCCGCTCGCGATCTACAAGGGTATGTAGATGCACTCTCCTCTCGTTACTAGTTGACTCCATAGATTGATCTTGGTGAAACGTAGGAAACATTTTTGTTTTCTGCCACGTTCCCCAACAGTGGCATCATGAGCTAGGTCTATGCGTAGTTACTATGCACGAGTAGAACACAAAGTAGTTGTGGGTGTCGATATTGCCAATTTGCTTGCCGTTACTAGTCTTATCTTGATTCGGCGGTGTCGTGGGATGAAGCGGCCCGGAACAACCTTACACGTACGCTTACGTGAGACCGGTTCCACCGACTGACATGCACTAGTTACGTAAGGTGGCTGGCGGGTGTCTGTCTCTCCCACTTTAGTCGGATCGGATTTGATGAACAGGGTCCTTATGAAGGGTAAATAGAAATTGGCAATTCACGTTGTGGTTTTGGCGTAGGTAAGAAAATGTTCTTGCTAGAACCCTATTGCAGCCACGTAAAAACTTGCAACAACAATTAGAGGACGTCTAACTTGTTTTTGCAGCAAGAGTTTTGTGATGTGATATGGCCAAAGTTGTGATGAATGATGAATGATATATATGTGATGTCTGAGATCATGTTCTTGTAATAGGAATCACGACTTGCATGTCGATGAGTATGACAACCGGCAGGAGCCATAGGAGTTGTCTTTATTTTTTGTATGACCTGCGTGTCATTAAGAAACGCCTTGTAAATTACTTTACTTTATTGCTAAACGTGTTAGCCATAGTAGTAGAAGTAATAGTTGGCGAGCAACTTCATGGATAAACGATGATGGAGATCATGGTGTCATGCCGGTGACAAGATGATCATGGAGCCCCAAGATGGAGATCAAAGGAAGCTATATGATACTGGGCATGTCATGTCACTATTATTTGATTGCATGTGATGTTTATCATGTTTTTGCATCTTGTTTACTTAGAACAATGGTAGTAAATAAGATGATCCCTCATAATAATTTCAAGAAAGTGTTCCCCCTAACTGTGCACCGTTGCGACAGTTCGTTGTTTCGAAGCACCATGTGATGATCGGGTGTGATAGATTCCAACGTTCACATACAACGGGTGTAAGACAGATTTACACATGCAAACACTTAGGTTGACTTGACGAGCCTAGCATGTACAGACATGGCCTCGGAACACAGAAGACCAAAAGGTCGAGCATGAGTCGTATAGAAGATACGATCAACATGAAGATGTTCACCGATGTTGACTAGTCCGTCTCACGTGATGATCGGACACGGCCTAGTTAACTCGGATCATGTTATACTTAGATGACTGGAGGGATGTCTATCTGAGTGGGAGTTCATTGAATAATTTGATTAGATGAACTTAATTATCATGAACTTAGTCTAAAATCTTTACAACATGTCTTTAGATCAAATGGTCAACGTTGTCCTCAACTTCAACACGTTCCTAGAGAAAACCAAGCTGAAAGACGATGGCAGCAACTATACGGACCGGATCCGGAACCTGAGGATCATCCTCATAGCTACCAAGAAAGATTATGTCCTACAAGCACCGCTAGGTGAAGCACCTACTCTCCCTACAGAACAAGACGTTATGAACGATTGGCAGACACGTGCTGATGATTACTCCCTCGTTCAGTGCGGCATGATTTACAACTTAGAACCAGGGCTCCAAAAGCGTTTTGAGGGACACGGAGCATATGAGATGTTCGAAGAGCTAAAAATGGTTTTTCAAGCTCATGCCCGGGTCGAGAGATATGAAGTCTCCGACAAGTTCTTCAGCTATAAGATGGAGGAAAACAGTTCTGTTAGTGAGCACATACTCACTATGTCTGGGTTACATAACCGCTTGACTCAACTGGGAGTTAATCTCCCGGATGATGCGGTCATTGACAGAATCCTTCAGTCGCTTCCACCGAGCTACAAGAGCTTTGTGATGAACTTCAATATGCAGGGGATGGAAAAGACCATCCCTGAAGTATTTGTAATGCTGAAATCAGCAGAGGTAGAAGTCAAAAAGGAACATCAAGTGTTGATGGTGAATAAAACCACTAAGTTCAAGAAAGGCAAGGGTAAGAAGAACTTCAAGAAGGACGGCAAGGGAGTTGTCATGCCCAGTAAGCAAGCTGCCGGGAAGAAGCCAAAGAATGGACCCAAGCCCGAGACTGAGTGCTTTTATTGCAAGGGAAGTGGTCACTGGAAGCGAAACTGCCCCAAATACTTAGCGGACAAGAAGGCCGGCATCACGAAAGGTATATGTGATATACATGTAATTGATGTGTACCTTACCAGTACTCTTAGTAGCTCCTGGGTATTTGATACCGGTGCAGTTGCTCACATTTGTAACTCAAGGCAGGAGCTGCGGAATAAGCGGAGACTGGCGAAGGACGAGGTGACGATGCGCGTCGGGAATGGTTCCAAGGTCGATGTGATCGCCGTCGGCACGCTACCTCTACATTTACCAATGGGATTAGTTTTAAACTTCAATAATTGTTATTTAGTGCCAGCTTTGAGCATGAACATTGTATCAGGATCTCATTTAATTCGAGATGGCTACTCATTTAAATCCGAGAATAATGGTTGTTCTATTTATATGAGAGATATGTTTTATGGTCATGCTCTGATGGTGAATGGTTAATTCTTAATGAATCTCGAGCGTAATGCGACACATATTCATAGTGTGAATACCAAAAGATGTAAGGTTGATAATGATAGTACCACATACTTGTGGCACTGCCGCCTTGGTCACATAGGTGTCAAACGCATGAAGAAGCTCCATGCAGATGGACTTTTAGAGTCTCTTGATTACGAATCATTTCACACGTGCGAACCATGCCTCATGGGTAAAATGACCAAGACTCCGTTCTCAGGAACAATGGAGCGAGCAACCAACTTATTGGAAATCATACATACTGATGTGTGCGGTCCAATGAGTGTTGAGGCTCGCGGTGGCTATCATTATGTTCTCACCCTCACTGATGACTTGAGTAGATATGGGTATGTCTATTTAATGAAACACAAGTCTGAGTCCATTGAAAAGTTCAAGGAATTTCAGAGTGAGGTTGAGAATCAACGTGACAGGAAAATCAAATTCTTGCGATCAGATCGTGGGGGTGAATACTTGAGCCACGAATTTGGCACACACTTAACAAAAAGTGGAATAGTTTCACAACTCACGCCGCCTGTAACACCTCAGCGTAATGGTGTGTCCGAACATCGTAATCGCACTCTATTAGATATGGTGCGATCTATGATGTCTAACAGATTTACCGCTATCATTTTGGGGCTATGCTTTAGAGACTGCCGCATTCACTTTAAATAGGGCTCCGTCGAAATCCGTTGAGACGACACCGTATGAATTATGGTTTGGGAAGAAACCTAAGTTGTCGTTTCTAAAAGTTTGGGGATGCGATGCTTATGTTAAGAAACTTCAACCTGAAAAGCTCGAACCCAAGTCGGAAAAATGCATCTTCATAGGATACCCTAAAGAAACTATTGGGTATACCTTCTACCTCAGATCCGAAGGCAAGATCTTTGTTGCCAAGAATGGATCCTCTCTAGAGAAAGAGTTTCTCTCGAAAGAAGTAAGTGGGAGGAAAGTAGAACTTGATGAAGTATTACCTCTTGAACCGGAAAGTGGCGCAACTCAAGAAAATGTTCCTGAGGTGCCTGCACCGACTAGAGAGGAAGTTAATGATGATGATCATGAAACTTCAGATCAAGTTGCTACTGAACTTCGTAGGTCCACAAGGACACGTTCTGCATCGGAGTGGTACGGCAACCCTGTCTTGGAAATCATGTTGTTAGACAACGGTGAACCTTCAAACTATGAAGAAGCGATGGCGGGCCCGGATTCCGACAAATGGTTGGGAGCCATAAAATCCGAGATAGGATCCATGTATGAAAACGAAGTATGGACTTTGACTGACTTGCCCGATGATCGGCGAGCCATAGAAAATAAATGGATCTTTAAGAAGAAGACAGACGCGGATGGTAATGTGACCATCCATAAAGCTAGGCTTGTCGCTAAGGGTTATCGACAAGTTCAAGGGGTTGACTACGATGAGACTTTCTCTCCCGTAGCAAAGCTGAAGTCCGTCCGAATCATGTTAGCAATCGCCGCATTCTATGATTATGAGATATGGCAAATGGACGTCAAAACGACATTCCTTAATGGTTTCCTTAAGGAAAAATTCTATATGATGCAGCCGGACGGTTTCCTTAAGAATCCTGACAAAGTGTGCAAGCTCCAACGCTCGATTTATGGGCTGGTGCAAGCATCTCGGAGTTGGAACATTCGCTTTGATGAGATGATCAAAGTGTTTGGTTTTATGCAGACTTATGGAGAAGCCTATGTTTACAAGAAAGTGAGTGGGAGCTCTGTAGCATTTCTCATATTATATGTAGATGACATACTTTTGATGGGAAATGATATAGGACTTTTGGACAGCATTAAGGCCTACTTGAATAAGAGTTTTTCAATGAAGGACCTTGGAGAAGCTTCTTATATATTAGGCATCAAGATCTATAGAGATAGATCAAGACGCCCCATAGGTCTTTCACAAAGCACATACCTTGATAAGATATTGAAGAAGTTCAATATGGATCAGTCTAAGAAGGGGTTCTTGCCTGTGTTGCAAGGTGTGAAATTGAGCTCAGCTCAATGTCCGACCACGGCAGAAGATATAGAAGAGATGAGTGTCATCCCCCATGCCTCAGCCATAGGGTCTATTATGTATGCCATGCTGTGTACCAGACCTGATGTAAACCTTGCCGTAAGTTTGGTAGGAAGGTACCAAAGTAATCCCGGCAAGGAACACTAGACAGCAGTCAAGAATATCCTAAAGTACCTGAAAAGGACTAAGGACATGTTTCTCGTTTATGGAGGTGATGAAGAGCTCGTCGTAAAGGGTTACGTCGACGCTAGCTTCGACACAGATCCGGATGACTCTAAGTCACAAACCAGATACGTGTATATGTTGAATGGTGGGGCAGTAAGCTGGTGCAGCTGCAAGCAGAGCGTCGTGGCGGGATCTACATGTGAAGCGGAGTACATGGCAGCCTCGGAGGCAGCGCATGAAGCAATTTGGGTGAAGGAGTTCATCACCGACCTAGGAGTCATACCCAATGCGTCGGGGCCGATCAAACTCCTCTGTGACAACACTGGAGCTATTGCACTTGCCAAGGAGCCCAGATTTCACAAGAAGACCAGGCACATCAAGCGTCGCTTCAACTCTATTCATGAAAATGTTCAAGATGGAGACATAGATATTTGTAAAGTACATACGGATCTGAATGTCGCAGATCCGTTGACTAAACCTCTCCCTAGGGCAAAACATGATCAACACCAGAACTCTATGGGTGTTCGATTCATCCCAATGTAACTAGATTATTGACTCTAGTGCAAGTGGGAGACTGTTGGAAATATGCCCTAGAGGCAACAATAAAAGGATTATTATTATATTTATTTGTTCATGATAATTGTCTTTTATTCATGCTATAATTGTGTTATCCGGAAATTGTAATACATGTGTGAATACATAGACACCAACATGTCCCTAGTAAGCCTCTAGTTGACTAGCTCATTGATCAACAGATAGTCATGGTTTCCTGACTATGGACATTAGATATCATTGATAACGATATCACATCATTAGGAGAATGATGTGATGGACAAGAACCAATCCTAAACATAGCACAAGATCATATAGTTCGTTTGCTAGAGTTTTTCCAATGTCAAGTATCTTTTCCTTAGACCATGAGATCGTGTAACTCCCAGATACCGTAGGAGTGCTTTCGGTGTACCAAACGTCACAACGTAACTGGGTGACTATAAAGGTATACTACAGGTATCTCCGAAAGTGTCTGTTGGGTTGACACAGATCAAGACTGGGATTTGTCACTCCATATGATGGAGAGGTATCTCTGGGCCCACTCGGTAATGCATCATCATAATGAGCTCAAAGTGACCAAGTGTCTGGTCACGGGATCATGCATTACGGTACGAGTAAAGTGACTTGCCGGTAACGAGATTGAACGAGGTATTGGGATATCGACGATCGAATCTCGGGCAAGTAACGTACCGATTGACAAAGGGAATTGTATACGGGGTTGCTTGAATCCTCGACATCGTGGTTCATCCGATGAGATCATCGAGGAGCATGTGGGAGCCAACATGGGTATCCAGATCCCGATGTTGGTTATTGACCGGAGAGTCGTCTCGGTCATGTCTACATGTCTCCCGAACCTGTAGGGTCTACACACTTAAGGTTCGGTGATGCTAGGGTTGTAGAGATATGAGTATGCAGTAACCCGAAAGTTTTTCGGAGTCCCGGATGAGATCCCGGACCTCACGAGGAGGTCCGAAATGGTCCGGAGGTGAAGAATTATATATAGGAAGTGCAGTTTCGGCCGTCGGGAGAGTTTTGGGGGTCAACGGTATTGTATCGGGACCACCGGAAGGGTCTCTGGGGTCCACCGGGTGGGGCCACCCATCCCGGAGGGCCCCATGGGCTGAAGTGGGGAGGGAACCAGCCCATAGTGGGCTGGTGCGCCCCCCCTTGGGCCCCCCATGCGCCTAGGGTTGGGAACCCTAGGGGAGGGGGCGCCGCCACTTGCCTTGGGGGGCACTCCACCCCCTTGGCCGCCCCCCCTAGGAGATCCCATCTCCTAGGGCCGGCGCACCCCCCTAGGGGGCCCATATAAAGGGGGGAGGGAGGGCAGCCGTACCCTGAAGCCTTGGCGCCTCCCTCTCCCCTGCTACACCTCTCCCTCTCGCAGAAGCTCGGCGAAGCCCTGCTGCGAAGCCCTGCTGCGATCACTGCTGCATCCACGACCACACCGTCGTGCTGCTGGATCTTCATCAAACTCTCCTCCCCCCTTGCTGGGTCAAGAAGGAGGAGACGCCATCCGCTCCGTACGTGTGTTGAACGCGGAGGTGCCGTCCGTTCGGCACTTGGTCATCGGTGATTTGGATCACGGCGAGTACGACTCCATCATCCCCGTTCTCTTGAACGCTTCCGCTCGCGATCTACAAGGGTATGTAGATGCACTCTCCTCTCGTTACTAGTTGACTCCATAGATTGATCTTGGTGAAACGTAGGAAACATTTTTGTTTTCTGCAACGTTCCCCAACAGTGGCATCATGAGCTAGGTCTATGCGTAGTTACTATGCATGGGTAGAACACAAAGTAGTTGTGGGCGTCGATACTGCCAATTTGCTTGCCGTTACTAGTCTTATCTTGATTCGGCGGCATCGGGGGATGAAGCGGCCCGGACCAACCTTACACGTACGCTTACGTGAGACCGGTTCCACCGACTGACATGCACTAGTTGCATAAGGTGGCTGGCGGGTGTCTGTCTCTCCCACTTTAGTCGGATCGGATTCGATGAACAGGGTCCTTATGAAGGGTAAATAGAAATTGGCAATTCACGTTGTGGTTTTGGCGTAGGTAAGACAATGTTCTTGCTAGAACCCTATTGCAGGCACGTAAAAACTTGCAACAACAATTAGAGGACGTCTAACTTGTTTTTGCAGCAAGTGTTTTGTGATGTGATATGGCCAAAGTTGTGATGAATGATGAATGATATATATGTGATGTATGAGATCATGTTCTTGTAATAGGAATCACGACTTGCATGTCGATGAGTATGGCAACTGGCAGGAGACATAGGAGTTGTCTTTATTTTTTGTATGACCTGCGTGTCATTGAGAAACGCCTTGTAAATTACTTTACTTTATTGCTAAACAAGTTAGCCATAGTAGTAGAAGTAATAGTTGGCGAGCAACTTCATGGAGACACGATGATGGAGATCATGGTGTCATGCCGGTGTCAAGATGATCATGGAGCCCCAAGATGGAGATCAAAGGAGGCTATATGATACTAGCCATATCATGTCACTATTATTTGATTGCATGTGATGTTTATCATGTTTTTGCATCTTGTTTACTTAGAACGACGGTAGTAAATAAGATGATCCCTCATAATAATTTCAAGAAAGTGTTCCCCCTAACTGTGCACCGTTGCGATAGTTCGTTGTTTTGAAGCACCACGTGATGATCGGGTGTGATAGATTCCAACGTTCACATACAACAGGTGTAAGAAAGATTTACACATGCAAACACTTAGGTTGACTTGACGAGCCTAGCATGTATAGACATGGCCTCGGAACACAGAAGACCGAAAGGTCGAGCATGAGTCGTATAGAAGATACGATCAACATGAAGATGTTCACCGATGTTGACTAGTCCGTCTCACGTGATGATCGGACACGGCCTAGTTAACTCGGATCATGTTATACTTAGATGACTGGAGGGATGTCTATCTGAGTGTGAGTTCATTGAATAATTTGATTAGATGAACTTAATTATCATGAACTTAGTCTAAAATCTTTACAACATGTCTTGTAGATCAAATGTCCAACGTTGTCCTCAACTTTAGCATGTTCCTAGAGAAAACCAAGCTGAAAGACGATGGCAGCAACTATACGGACTGGGTCCGGAACCTGAGGATCATCCTCATAGCTGCCAAGAAAGATTATGTCCTACAAGCACCGCTAGGTGAAGCACCTGCTCTCCCTGCAGAACAAGACGTTATGAATGCTTGGCAGAAACGTGATGATGATTACTCCCTCGTTCAGTGCGGCATGCTTACAGCTTAGAACCGGGGCTCCAAAAGCGTTTTGAGAGACACGGAGCATATGAGATGTTCGAAGAGCTGAAAATGGTTTTTCAAGATCATGCCCGGGTCGAGAGGTATGAAGTCTTTGACAAGTTCTTCAGCTGTAAGATGGAGGAAAACAGTTCTGTCAGTGAGCACATACTCACTATGTCTGGGTTACATAACCGATTGACTCAGCTGGGAGTTAATATCCCGGATGATGCGGTCATTGACAGAATCCTTCAGTCGCTTCCACCGAGCTACAAGAGCTTTGTGATGAACTTCAATATGCACGGGATGGAAAAGACCATTCCTGAAGTATTTGCAATGCTGAAATCAGCAGAGGTAGAAGTCAAAAAGGAACATCAAGTGTTGATGGTGAATAAAACCACTAAGTTCAAGAAAGGCAAGGGTAAGAAGAACTTCAAGAAGGACGGCAAGGGAGTTGTCGCGCCCGGTAAGCAAGCTACCGGGAAGAAGCCAAAGAATGGACCCAAGCCTGAGACTGGGTGCTTTTATTGCAAGGGAAGTGGTCACTGGAAGCGGAACTGCCCCAAATACTTAGCGGACAAGAAGGCCGGCATCACGAAAGGTATATGTGATATACATGTAATTGATGTGTACCTTACCAGTACTCGTAGTAGCTCCTGGGTATTTGATACCGGTGCAGTTGCTCACATTTGTAACTCAAAGCAGGAGTTGCGGAATAAGCGGAGACTGGCGAAGGACGAGGTGACGATGCGCGTCGGGAATGGTTCCAAGGTCGATGTGATCGCCGTCGGCACGCTACCTCTACATTTACCTACGGGATTAGTTTTAAACCTCAATAATTGTTATTTAGTGCCAGCTTTGAGCATGAACATTGTATCAGGATCTCATTTAATTCGAGATGGCTACTCATTTAAATCCGAGAATAATGGTTGTTCTATTTATATGAGAGATATGTTTTTATGGTCATGCTCCGATGGTGAATGGTTTATTCTTAATGAATCTCGAGCGTAATGCTACACATATTCATAGTGTGAATACCAAAAGATGTAAGGTTGATAATGATAGTACCACATACTTGTGGCACTACCGCCTTGGTCACATAGGTGTCAAACGCATGAAGAAGCTCCATGCAGATGGACTTTTAGAGTCTCTTGATTACGAATCATTTGACACGTGTGAACCATGCCTCATGGGTAAAATGACCGAGACTCCATTGTCAGGAACAATGGAGCGAGCAACCAACTTATTGGAAATGATACATACTGATGTGGCTATCGTTATGTTCTCACCCTCACTGATGACTTGAGTAGATATGGGTATGTCTATTTAATGAAACACAAGTGTGAGACCTTTGAAAAGTTCAAGGAATTTCAGAGTGAGGTTGAGAATCAACATGACAGGAAAATCAAGTTCTTGCGATCAGATCGTGGGGGAGAATACTTGAGTCACGAATTTGGCACATAGTTAAGAAAATGTGGTATAGTTTCACAACTCACGCCGCCTGGAACACCTCAGCGTAATGGTGTGTCCGAACGTCGTAATCGCACTCTATTAGATATGGTGCGATCTATGATGTCTCTTACCGATTTACCGCTACCATTTTGGGGCTATGCTTTAGAGACTGCCGCATTCACTTTAAATAGGGCTCCGTCGAAATCCGTTGAGACGACACCGTATGAATTATGGTTTGGGAACAAACCTAATCTGTCGTTTCTAAAAGTTTGGGGATGCGATGCTTATGTCAAGAAACTACAACCTGAAAAGCTCGAACCCAAGTCGGAAAAATGCGTCTTCATAGGATACCCTAAAGAAACTATTGGGTATACCTTCTACCTCAGATCCGAAGGGAAGATCTTTGTTTCCAAGAATGGATCCTTTCTAGAGAAAGAGTTTCTCTCGAAAGAAGTAAGTGGGAGGAAAGTAGAACTTGATGAAGTATTACCTCTTGAACCGGAAAGTGGCGCAACTCAAGAAAATGTTCCTGACGTGCCTGCACCGACTAGAGAGGAAGTTAATGATGATGATCATGAAACTTCAGATCAAGTTGCTACTAAACTTCGTAGGTCCACAAGGACACGTTCCGCACCAGAGTGGTACGGCAACCCTGTCTTGGAAATCATGTTGTTTGACAACGGTGAACCTTCAAACTATGAAGAAGCGATGGCGGGCCCGGATTCCGACAAATGGCTGGAAGCCATGAAATCCGAGATAGGATCCATGTATGAAAACGAAGTATGGACTTTGACTGACTGGCCCAATGATCAGCAAGCCATAGAAAATAAATGGATCTTTAAGAAGAAGACAGACGCGGATGGTAATGTGACCATCCATAAAGCTAGGCTTGTCGCTAAGGGTTATCAACAAGTTGAAGGGGTTGACTATGATGAGACTCTCTCTCCCGTAGCAAAGCTGAAGTCCGTCCGGATCATGTTAGCAATCGCCGCATTCTATGATTATGAGATATGGCAAATGGACGTCAAAACGGCATTCCTTAATGGTTTCCTTAAGGAAGAATTGTATATGATGCAGCCGGAAGGTTTTGTCGATCCTAAAAATGCTGAAAAGTGTGCAAGCTCCAACGCTCGATTTATGGGCTGGTGCAAGCATCTCGGAGTTGGAACATTCGCTTTGATGAGATGATCAAAGTATTTGGATTTATGCAGACTTATGGAGAAGCCTGCGTTTACAAGAAAGTGAGTGGGAGCTCTGTAGCATTTCTCATATTATATGTAGATGACATACTTTTGATGGGAAATGATATAGAACTTTTGGACAGCATTAAGGCCTACTTGAATAAGAGTTTTCCAATGAAGGACGTTGGAGAAGCTGCTTATATATTACGCATCAAGATCTATAGAGATAGATCAAGACGCCTCATAGGTCTTTCACAAAGCACATACCTTGATAAGATATTGTAGAAGTTCAATATGGATCAGTCTAAGAAGGGGTTCTTGCCTGTGTTGCTAGGTGTGAAATTGAGCTCAGCTCAATGTCCGACCACGGCAGAAGATATAGAAGAGATG
Source organism: Triticum aestivum (assembly GCF_018294505.1). NCBI lineage: Eukaryota > Viridiplantae > Streptophyta > Magnoliopsida > Poales > Poaceae > Triticum > Triticum aestivum. Next base: position 529,724,568 of record NC_057809.1, on the reverse strand, counting down.
AGTGTCATCCCCTATGCCTCAGCCATAGGGTCTATTATTTATGCCATGCTGTGTACCAGACCTGATGTAAACCTTGCCGTAAGTTTGGTAGGAAGGTACCAAAGTAATCCCGGCTAGGAACACTAGACAGCGGTCAAGAATATCCTGAAGTACCTGAAAAGGACTAAGGACATGTTTCTCGTTTATGGAGGTGACGAAGAGCTCGTCGTAAAGGGTTACGTCGATGCTAGCTTCGACACAGATCTAGATGACTCTAAGTCACAAACCGGATACGTGTATATGTTGAATGGTGGAGCAGTAAGCTGGCGCAGCTGCAAGAAGAGCATCGTGGCGGGATCTACATGTGAAGCGGAGTACATGGCAGCCTCGGAGGCAGCGCATGAAGCAATTTGGGTGAAGGAGTTCATCACCGACCTAGGAATCATACCCAATGCGCCGGGGCCGATCAAACTCTTCTGTGACAACACTGGAGCTATTGCACTTGCCAAGGAGCCTAGGTTTCACAAGAAGACCAGGCACATCAAGCGTCGCTTCAACTCTATTCGTGAAAATGTTCAAGATGGAGACATAGATATTTGTAAAGTACATACGGATCTGAATGTCGCAGATCCGTTGACTAAACCTCTCCCTAGGGCAAAACATGATCAACACCAGAACTCTATGGGTGTTCGATTCATCACAATGTAACTAGATTATTGACTCTAGTGCAAGTGGGAGACTATTGGAAATATGCCCTAGAGGCAACAATAAAAGGAATATTATTATATTTCCTTCTTCACGATAATTGGCTTTTATTCATGCTATAATTGTGTTTTCCGGAAATCGTAATACATGTGTGAATACATAGACACCAACATGTCCCTAGTAAGCATCTAGTTGACTAGCTCGTTGATCAACAGATAGTCATGGTTTCCTGAGTGTGGACATTAGATGTCATTGATAACGAGACCACATCATTAGGAGAATGATGTGATGGACAAGACCCAATCCTAAACATAGCACAAGATCGTATAGTTGGTTTGCTAGAGTTTGTGCAATGTCAAGTATCTTTTCCATAGACCATGAGATCATGTAACTCCCGAATACCGTAGGAGTGCTTTGGGTGTACCAAACATCACAACGTAACTGGGTGACTATAAAGGTATACTACGGGTATCTCCGAAAGTGTCTGTTGGGTTAACACGGATCAAGACTGGGATTTGTCACTCCATATGATGGAGAGGTATCTCTGGGCCCACTCGGTAATGCATCATCATAATGAGCTCAAAGTGACCAAGTGTCTGGTCACAGGATCATGCATTACGGTACGAGTAAAGTGACTTGCCGGTAACGAGATTGAACGAGGTATTGGGATACCGACGATCGAATCTCGGGCAAGTAACGTACCGATTGACAAAGGGAATTGTATACGAGGATGCTTGAGTCCTCGACATCGTGGTTCATCCGATGAGATCATCGAGGAGCATGTGGGAGACAACATGAGTATCCAGATCCCGCTGTTGGTTATTGACCGGAGAGTCGTCTTGGTCATGTCTACATGTCTCCCGAACCCGTAGGGTCTACACACTTAAGGTTCGGTGACACTAGGGTTGTAGAGATATGAGTATGCAGTAACCCGAAAGTTGTTCGAAGTCCTGGATGAGATCTCGGACGTCACGAGGAGTTCTGGAATGGTCCGGAGGTGAAGAATTATATATAGGAAGTGCAGTTTCGGCCATCGGGAG